>NC_042493.1:106057282-106064037 GCF_005508785.2 Acyrthosiphon pisum
TACAAGCCGGTGGATTGTTCGAGTAATTTATATTGCATTATTAATCACGGTTACATAATATTTTAATATACGATATAATACAGGCAGCCCAACCAGCGAATACTTGAGTTATAACTTATAGATACATGTCTTATACTTGAGATAGTAATATTAGACAAGAGATACAATTATATGTTCGATCCGAACGTTACAAATTTTATCGTACACTAACACTTGTATACGAGGTGGGTTTTTTATGCGAGTTTTTGTCGCCGTTGTTGTGCGAGCTCAAACAATAATTTTTTATGTACCCAGTCAAAACATATTTTCGTCTCGGCGAACTATACACAATAATAATATATTATTATTAATATGGCACACGCGCACACACGTCAGTGCCGGCACAATGGACATATTTATTTTATTTTCCAACTTACTTTTTGTATATTATATTTTATAAACTTAAAGGTCTTGTTAGGAATCTAAATTTGTATTTTTATATTAGACACAAAATGTGTAGGGACGTACTTACTTACTTACCTATACTTACTTAGATACGAACAATATACGACATGATACAGAAATATCCGATGTATTCAGGATAGTTTTTGTAAGGAAAAGCCCGTGAAAAAAAATTATCTATCGGATATCAACCTTGTTTTTAAAATTCAGACAAAAATGATTTTAATGATTCTAACATAGAAAAAATGTTTAAATCTATGGATAAATGTGAAATTTCGTTTGATACAAAATAATATTAATTTTTTTAAATATTAATTTCGGAGATTTATAAAGTAAAGAAATGCGCTTAATTACGAGCGTTGCCCGTGTACCCTTTTGTAGGCTGTATCAAAATTATTTTCGTAGTTCATTACAAATAAGAGTATTTATTTTATTATTTTCGCTAATAATTAAAATTTAAATGATGAAACCAAAATAATATTATTAACTATTTATACTACGTTATACCAAATACTATAAATGATAATACGAGAAAGTCAATGATAATGTGGCGAAAACTAATGCCCTCAGTTTCACTATTAGTGGCCTACCTTTGCCCCTTATTATTATTATTATTTTTGTTCATTGATAGACGGATATATTATAAATTATAAATTATATATTATAATATATCATTTTTAAACAGTCTTAAAAATATCTAATATAAAATTATTTTAACAAAACTTATTTTTATTAAGAATAACATAATATCAAATACTATAAATGAAAAACTTTAACAAACCTTGTTAATAATATTAAAATAATACTATAATATAATATAAAAATAATTTCATGCACTTTCAAACTTTATTATATATTTACAATATTTTGTATATATAACAATAAATTACTTTTAAATAAAATATATAAATACATAATAGTGAATGAGTATTATACTAATAAAATAAAATCAATATTTATTCTTATAAATGTGTAATTTTTTTAAACTTTTTGTTTGCTGTTTTAATTTTATAGTGAACCATATTATTATTACAGTTTTTTATATAACTATTAATTAAAACATTTATAAATTTTTTGATGAATTTAAGTTTACATATACTACATATATTTATTGTCCTGATGCATACGGTCTGAATCAATTTAATCATTTTACTTCTTACATTAGTTTTTGATTCCAATAGCATTTTTTGAATATTTTCTTTAAATAAAGAAGTCATTCTTTTACAAAAATCAATTGTTGAATCAAATGGATACAGCAAATCACTATTTTCATATTCTTTCATTTCAATGAAAGTAGTACATGGGTTGAATACAGCAGTGTTACTTTTTTTTTTGCTGCCAATTGTTTGATGCATTCAAGATGTTCAAGTTTACTGCATGCCCATCCTGTGACATAAGCTACTGCAGATGTATTATGCGGATCCATGAGAATACTGTTAATATTTGTTGATGACAAATGAACATCTAGTATATTGTTACACATATCTTCTTCATTTTCAATTGTATTATCCCATGTGTTAAATGAATTTACTTGTAGTCTAATTGTTTTTAATTCATTGAGCTTGGTTAAAAATTGGCAGACATCCATTTCACAATTCCCTTCTTCTGATGGTGTAAGCAAATTATTACACATCAACATTCTTATTGCAGACTGAAATTTAGTAGCATCTGGAGTAGTATTATTACCACCTTTTGCTCTAATTATTGAAAATACATTTTCAATGCAATCTTGAGTTAACCTTCTGGTTAGTAAAAATTCTATAGAATATTCTGTGTTTAATTCTTCATACAGGAACTTCGATGCATTTATACTTTCTCTCCATTCTTTAATACACGGAGGCTGCTTTCCTGACTTATTATGAATTTTCAAATTATTTAAAAACTTGTCAGCATTTTTTAAAAATTCCCAGTGACAGGAATCTTTGGTCAATGGCCTTCTCAAAAGTTTCAGTTCATTGTATGTTATACTATTAACAATGTCGAAAAGGCTATCAAAAAATGCAATACATTTAGCAGTGTATGTTGCTTTACTTCTCATTTTGTTTAGTGCCACTAGTGTTAATATACCAGAGCTAACCGTGTAACTTAATGTTTGGGTAGCCAAACAAACCCGCATTGGGGAAAATGGTGGTAGTTCTATGTGAATGTTTTTTAATTTTGGTGCTAATCAGATTAGCCTAATCTCAAGGTTTTATTTTTATCTAAATTATAAAAAGTAACCAAATCTTGCCAGGAATAAACTTCTTCATCAATTGAAAAATCATACCTACTTTTTAAAGTTATTTCTTACAGATTTTATAAGGTGTGGGCTATCATGGAAAAAATAAATTTTTTCACCTTCAAAATGAATGTAAGGTTTTGTTTCAGTGACTCCAAACAAATATGAAATAACGCATGCATAAGTTGTTCGTTCCTTGGTCACAAATTACCACTTTTGGTATGAGTCCTATTTCTTTTAATTTTGTTATTGTATGTGCAACAATTTGTTTAAGTCTATATCCTTTGACTGGTCCACTTGACAAAAAGTACCCAATAACTTGTTTCCAAGGAGTTGTGAGACCTTTTATCATTACGACTAAGGCTTGGTCACAGTACTTAATAATCTTTAAATTAACTATTGAATTATCTTCAAAATCTTCAAAGCCACTAAATAAATCATTTTTTGAGTTGTATGAAACTAATATTTTGATTCACATTTCATCAATGATTATTGACACTAGTTTGTCCTTAGCTTCAACAGACATAAATTTAGTTTTAAGTATTTCAAGAATATTTGAGTTTAATCCGCACTAAACATCTAATAATTGAAGCCAATTCCTTAATGATCTTACAGTTGGAAGACATAACCATTTCTGCATGAATTTATATGATTTTGGTGAACTATAATATAAGCTAAGGGCAAATAATTTTTCATTTTCTTTGTACCTTAAACCTCTCTTTTTCACTTGACTTAGCCTTAGTTGTGTTTGTAGAATAAAATTATTCTTTATAGTATTTTGGAAAAGCTGGTCTTTTTTTTTTTTTAAACATTTAGATTTTTCTTTTTAAGCATAGCTATTCTAAATTTTCGTTTGGACACTAATTTTTGGTAAGCTATTATTTTTAATTTCAATGACTTTTGTGTTTCTGAGCATAATTGTTGATCATGCATATGATGTACAGGTAATTTGTAACCTACAGAATATAACATTTTTATAATACCAAATTAATTAATAGGTACTATTAATGTATTTAGTATTATTAACAGTGGTTAATAACTACCTACTCCATATACGATACATACTCTAAAGATAGTTAGCACCCAAAACTTTTTCATTAAAATTGTTAAAATTATGCTGAATATAGGGTATATTCAGCATAATTTTAACAATTTTAATGAAAAAGTTTGATAGGAACATCTTTGATTATTAATGCAGTATAATAATTAATATCATATTTTATATTTTATTATTAGTCAACTATCTAATTAATAATAAATTAAAAATCTAAAAGTTACTTACAACATTCAACATAATCCATTATCTGTAGTCAATTCCAATTAAATGAGTCATAATAACAAAACAAATACATACATGCAGTAAATAATATGTTAATATGCAGTAATGCAGTATAATGATTAATAATAATAAATATTAGGTATATTTTATTAATTAACTAATTATTAACATGTATGTAACAAATCTAAAAGTTATTTACAAAACTCAACATAATCCATTGTCCTTTGTCCGTCACAATTTAAATGAATAACAAAAACAAAACATATACACACATGCAATAAAAGTATAATAAAGTACAGCTGTAAAATTATATAGTTCATTAAAAAACAAAAAACATTTACGTTTCTAAATATTATTTTCTGAAGCTGTTGGTAGTGGCTTAACAGTTATAATATTTGGAGATTCCAACTCAGGCTCTGGATCAATAAAAAGTCTACGATGGCATAATGTATTTGATTTCTCTTGTATTTTAGATGTACCTACATATTATTTTTTTAAAAATGTGAAAATTTAAATAGTGTAATCTAAAAAGAAAAAAAAAAATTGTATAAATGAAAAAAAAAATTGAACTAACCTTGGGATTGGGAATTAGTTATGCATTGTATTACATGAGGACTTAAAACTTTAGGTAATGCCGATAATACAGATGGAATAGTCTTTGAACAATAATCTGTAAATATAAGTAGGTATGTAATTTGAAATAATAAGTAAATAGGATGATATTTACTTAGATGACTTAATATATAGCAAAACTAATGACTATACTACCTATGTAAAAGTTGAATAACTCACGTTTTATTTCCTACACCTTTCCATATAATGTAATCAGATGATTTAAAATGATCAGAACAAATAACACGGTTCTTGTTTAAAAATCTATAACCTTTAAATTTGAAAACATCCATAATTTCTGAGCTTCCACACCACTCGACCCATATTTTACACCTAATACATTAATTTATACAGAAATCGTAAAATGCAATTTAAAAATATATTACCAAAAATAATATCAAACTATTTAATCAACAATTATTATTTATTTTTATTTAAAAGCATATGGTTCCGTACATAATTATTTTAAGAAACTTACAATTCTTCATTAGATGGAAATCTATGAAAAGCTAAATTTGGATTTAATTTCCCTGTATTGTAACAATATTTTGTTGAACATGACTTTTTAGAACACATTTTTATTTTTCATACATTTTTATAATATACAAAACAAATATTGATCTTACGAAAAAATACGAAAAAATCATACGAAAAAATAGTCATTTTTGTTTACAGCCACATTTTGGCGGTATTTATTATATGAATTACGCCTTGGATATAGGCAAAAACAGTACAACTGAGGGCTCCGTATATTGTCACTGCTGATTACCATTCCCTTTCTCGTATTATCATTTATAGTATTTGATCTAAGTTATATGGTATATTAAGCTGGTCTATGCAAGGTGGATTCTGTTTTGATACAACTTGGGTTTTTGCTTAGAACACGCGGTTATGTATACTATAATAATACTTAGAACAAATAGTTTTTAGAACAAAACGTTGTGTGTAAAGTCGTCCACGGTAACGTAAACAACAGTTATTGTTACTTGTTGTTACCATGGCAGTGGTTCCGATGGTATTTTAAATCTTATCTCTGAAAGTCTCAAACTCTGAACTTGTTTAGACTTGAAATAACTTGTCATTACATGCTTCACAATCGCTCAGAATGTCAAACTTTTAAACTTGTAACAATTATTCAGATTTCATACCGGTTTATATTATTCCACGTGTCACTCGTAATATTGTAATGGATACTATTAAATTTGAAAATGAGGAAATAATTGAGGTGAGTTATTATTCACGTTTATCTACGCAAGTATTTTAGTATCTTAGTTTAACAAAAAAAAAAAAAAAATTAACTATAACTTATAAGGCTAATATATTAAGTAATAAGTATTAACTTAACTATTTACACACTGCAAATGATAAATGTTAGGTGGTCAATAGTGAAGCTGAAACTGAATCACCATCTTGCAGTGAAGAATCAGAATCTTATTACCAACATTTAAGACAAACTGGTTTACAAATTTGTACTGAAGATTATCCTGGACAATTTAATTTTGATTTTTTTTTAGATTCTACAGAAATTTCTAAAAGGCATTGGATGGCAAGTATTGTTTTTAACTATAAATAATTGGTTGGTTAACTATTTGTTGCCTTTAGTAAATTTAATTTAATAACTACAAAACTACTAACAAATATTTTTGTACATGCTTTTTATAGAAACTTCTTACATTTTTATGATAGATTTAAAAAACTAAAAAAACTTCTTAAAAGTTATTGTTGACAAATATTATTTAGCAATTCTATTTTTTAATAAGTACATTTTTCATTATCGCAGATGATTCTAACATAGAACACTCATTATTTCAAAAAAATAAAATTTTTCAAATCAGTTATTAAAAAAAAAAATATATTAAAAATGTATTACTTTTTTGTAAAACATACATTTTTAAATCCTTATATCTTAGAAGAATATTATTTGAATTATTTAGATGCACATAAAAATCAAATAAGTCGAAGTAGCTAATTAGTTCCAAGTATTTAAAGCTTAGATGAGCCAAGTAGTGGGTCAACATTTTCCAAGGTACCTATGACCACTTCACTCCACTAATCTAAACTCTAAATACTTACAAATTATAACTCATAACTCTACTTATTCAATATACAGTTTTAATACATCAAAGTATTCAGAAAATCATTTTGCTTTGAAACAAAGAATTAAAAATGTATCTTGTCATTAAAAAAAAGTAATTAAACCTTGAA
>NC_042493.1:106064103-106068904 GCF_005508785.2 Acyrthosiphon pisum
GAAGACGACTGCAATGAAGATGAATAAATTAAAATAAAAATAAATATATGTTATGTAACAGAATTCTATATCTTTATTACTTTTTTTTAGATGATTAAAAATTAATTAAAAATACACATTTTTTGTTGTTAAATATTTCATGATTTTTAATACATATTTTGGCAAAAATAACAACATAAATATTTACATATTTTGAATTTTTTAGTACATAAAAATCCGTGCCCTACTGATTACCATTGACTTTCTCATATTATCATTTATAGTATTTGGTTATACATAATATTATACCTGTATTGGTACCGTCATTGGTCATCGTCGATCACAGATATATTATATCATATATCTGTGTCGTCGACGATAAACAATTTTCTAAGTAGGTACCTACATACGTGGTACTATTGACTATAAATACTACAAGTATAGTAGCAGGGATGGATCCAGGGGAGGGCATAGGGGTCTTCTTTTCACATTGTCACTTTTTATATTAAATAATCAATAATTTATTTATCACATTGATTACCTATATCTACCATTATGACAATAATTGTATTTGTGTTGTAAAAAAATTGTTGCCCCCCCCCCACTTCTTTGCTCTGGATCCGTGCCTGTATTGTAGTATTTATAATCAATGGTGGTACAGATTATTTTTTCTTATAATTAAATTAAGAATATAAAAATAATATAATATGTTTGAGTATTTTCAAGCCAATAATAATGAGCAAGATAGGTATGAATAATATTGCTACCTACTTGATTTTCGTTGATAACAACCAGTTTCCTACGAAAATCACACTTTCACACGGGTCGCAATTTGAGTACTATTGGGACAATATTATTAGGATTATTAATTATAGTTAGGTATAGTGATATTCAGAATATAATATAATTTGCGGAGCTGGCACTGACACACGTAAACACGACGGTATTTTTGAAAATAACAGAACTGATAATAATAATATTATAATTTATAATTAATATTATTGTTGTCGGGCGGCCGTGTCCTACGACGATCCGACGGAAGACAAAACAGTTTCGTCGAATCGTATTGCGACGGAACAGGCAACAGTGACGATCGAAATATTAATCGTCGGACTCGCCGGATTTACGTCGGACGCGGCGTTATTACGATAGTACGTTGTCGTCGGCTGCAGGGCTCGTCGGGGGAGGCTTTGAGACCGAGTCTCTGAAGCATGGGTAAATAGGCCCATCGGGAAATCGGGACTAGGCCCCCATCAATATTATGCTCAGAGGCCTCCCAATCCCGAAAAAAAAATAATAAAAAAAGGTGCGTGTTGCAAGTACGCGCGTATATGAAGTGAAACTTCTTTACTAAGTCCAGTGGCGTAATACAGAATGTTTTTTTTTGGGGGGGGGGGGATCAAAATAAATTTGTGTGGCGAACTTGTGGTGGGCTTTGCCCGTGATACATCAACAGATTTCTGAGAAATCATTTCTCTATGTTTTCCTTAAATAATAAACAAGAAAATGTGTAGGTAAAATTAACGTTCGTGAAGTTGGCCCACCTAAGTACTTCGATTTTTTTTAAATCTATGCCATTATTTTGCAAGTTATTTGCAAGTATTTGCAAGTCTATTTTTAGAATTTGCAAGTCCATCAAACGAAAGCTAATGATTAGCTAGCTTTTGCAAGTCTATTTTTAGAATTTGCAAATAAGTTCTAGGTCAAAGTGGGTGGGCCAACTTCACAAGTTCAAAAGTTTATAGCGGCCGCCTTAAGGACTTGCAAATTTCAAAAAGGGGTTTTCAAATACTTCCTAATCATTAGCATTCGTTTGATACCAATTTCGAAGTTCTAGGTCAAAGTGGGTGGGCTACGTGAAGTTGGCCCATCTTTACATTTTTTGGTTGTACGATGAAAGTTTGGACTTGAAAATTCTAAAAATAGACTTGCAAATACTTGCAAATAACTTGCAAAATAATGGCATAGATTTAAAAAAAATCGAAGTACTTAGGTGGGCCAACTTCACGAACGTGTAAAATTATTATTAAATATTAGGTATTATTAATTATTATTATAAATTATTAAATTCTATTTTTTTTAATAAACTCATTCAAATTTTTTATAAAAATTAAAATGACATAGATACCAAATAGTTTATTGAATAAATTGCAGTGACTGCCACGGAAAAAAAACATGGTTATAATTACCAGAATATGATTCATACTACCAGAATGTTTGGTTGCACCCGTGACAACAATATGGTTAGTTAATATTACTGTAAATCTTTGGTAAACTGTATTTGGTTACAATTACCAAATGAGTTGTTAAAATGACTATACAGTATTATGTAGTCATTACTATTATATAATCGTTGTCTCCACGAATAATCTCTGTTGTAGATAACTAGTTTGGTTGAAACAAAGATACATCTAGAGACAGTGATTTTAGCAACAGTTCAGTGGCTATAACAAAAGACTTTGCAGTAACAACTACTAGAATAGTTATTGATATGACATTACGATGTGTTGCAATAACACATAAATAAATGTAAATTTTACTTTTCAATTTGTAACTTGTACTAGCTACATAATTGAAATAATTACAAATTATTTTGTTAATGTTACAATTATTATCAAAGGTGGGCAAGTTAATGAAAATAATTAACTCAAGTAAGGTTAAGTTAAGAGAACACAAGATCAATAAGTTAAAAGTCAACAGTTAACAAATTATAAATTTAACTCAATAATTTAAAAGGTAATATAGAAAAAAATATTAACTTAACTCAGTTTAAAAAAAGTTAATCTATTTTTTTTTTTTATTAGAATGTAAATCACATAAAGAGTGAATGTGTCTTTCTAGTTTCTAATTTATAAATTAGAAAAAACAATTTTATTGAACTTTTATCATAATGTACACTATATACCCTTTTACTTTTACTTTACTATTATTTACTAATTTAAACTATACTCATCTCAAATTAATAATTTAACAAATATATTTTTTTTATATCGTATAGCAATTGAATGTCATAATACGTGAAGTTAAAATTTTAATGCATTTTTGAACTGGTGTTTATTTATTTGTGCATAATTTTAACGCGAAATGTAATACTAATTATACATTAAAATAAGTGTATAAAATACGTCATACATATTTTGTGCGATTTTAGAACATTTAATTCCGGGCCTCATAATGTTTAGTATTTTGAATAATTTAAAATTGTAATACTTACGTCAAGTCCAAGCTTCTTTTAAAAAAAAATTCAATGAAGTACTACTAGTTTCTGGTATAATTTACTTTTTTTTTCTCATTTTTCTTTTAGCTTATAAAAATAAAATCAATTATACTAAGTTGTGTGACACTGTGACTATGAGGGAATGACACGGTGTGTACCTACTGTGTAGTGTCTATACGTAATCGCAATAATCAATAAACAATAAAGTGTCGGGGAGCGTTCGTAGTATTACTATTCATTCTACGAAATGTAAATCTTGAAGTTACACTTTTATTATTATATTATTATGTTTTTGGAATGGTGGTTTTTCCCATTATCGAATTACCTACCGCATATAATCTATATGCATGTATTGTGTAGGAAGTAGGTACTGTAATTTGGTACAGTGTGTGGCAGAATTAAAATGAATCAGACCATTTATTTTGAAATATGCTTATCGTTTACCGGGTACCTAAATATTTTTACAACTGGGTAATATTTATATCGAAACAACTAAACATTTTATTTTTTTTCTAGTTTCTTAATAGTTTATAAGTTTGTATTTGAAATATTTGCAGGCATAAGAGTATAAACGATATATAAATACAGCTCAGGGGGGGATCCTATCCCCCCATACCCCCCCCCCCCCCCCCCCGTAACTTACTCCCCAGACTAAGGCCCGAGAAAAAAAAAGTGACGTGACCGAATGGGGGAAATTACTCTGAGACCATAAAAACTCAGATCCACCGGGTCCGGGGTCTCTAATTCCAATATCCGCTAAGTTGGGCTTAGAAAAGAAAAGAGTGGTGGGGTGATATACTGACCGTTGCGTAGCAAATATACGACGCGTATGCGCCTTATTGCGTTTGTATTTCATATATGCCTTATTTATGACGTACGAGCATTAATATTGCATACACAATGCGCCGTGTTACGAAATTTTATGTAATATTTTTTTTTTCATTAGTTCATATTATTACGGTTTTCTTATGTTTCTTCGAATGTATGATATATCCCGAACATGATAGATTTTAAATGCTACATCTGGTATAAGTAACGACGGTGATTTGATTATCATTAGGTACTGAAAACAACATATGATGTGTTTTTTATACCTTTAAATTCTAATATAATACCATTTAAATATTATGTTAACATTTTGTAGGTACTCGTTAAATATAGTTGTGTACAAAATCATAATAGCTTAACAGTTAATTGCTTATATTTTATTTAGGAATTTAAATAATACCATACCTATTGATATAAATGCAACAATATAATATTATCACAATCTAAGATATTGTATTGGATTTGTATTTGTATTTTTTAGATATCTTTTTCTGTATAAAGTATTGAATTATACAAATATTATGAGAATTATACACATAATTAATATAAATATAAATATACATTAGTTCATAATGTTCTATGGTATTTATAATATTCATTATATCGATTTTACAATAATTAATATTCACTATTAATAACAAGTTTACCTTCCAAAAAATTAGCTTCTTTGTTGTTAAATAATACAATAATTATTACAATGACCAAAATAATATCTACGATGGTAATCATTTCAACATAATATTAAGAGGACGTGGTACCCACATGTGTTGTCTCCGT
>NC_042493.1:106070279-106077327 GCF_005508785.2 Acyrthosiphon pisum
AAAATTAATAGTACCTACTAAGAAAGTAGGAAACGTTGATACTTGAATACATCTTGATACCCCACCTTTTTCTATCATAGTACACACCACATACGTGATTCTATCTAGTACCATTTGATTTTATAATATACTAAAACTTACCATTCTATTTTAACATGCTTAATCTAATAAGTAATATTAGTATACCTACAACTACACTAATGTTTAAACTTAAAAAAAAAAAATGATTGTGAGTAACTATTAAGTTTTGCGTTTTTAGACAATTTTAGTGTCTGCTCCAGGTTGGGCCCGGGGCCCCCCAAATATATGTAAGCCTTGGGGCCCGTGTGCGCGGCACGCTCTGCACACCCGGTTTTTACGGCACTGCCAGGAAGTCATTTCGTGTTCGAGTCGTTGCCAATATCCGATTAGTGTATTATTATTTATGTCACGTCTGTAATATTTTTCCAGGTTGTTTTATTATTTATATATCATTAATATTGTAGTCGATCTTAGTGTCTTACTCAAATATTTAACGCAAATATTCTCAATATTAACCATCGCGCGCGAATTATATTACGGTGGGTACGTTTATACAGCTGATATAAGCAGTTGAGTCGAATTATTGAAACAAACTTCCTTATCGGGGGTTTGCAAGGGGACCCAGCCGAGCAATAAAATGTAACGCGTTACGAAAAAACGTAAGAGAAAGAAAGAATAAAGCAGACCGATAACTATGATAAAAATTTTTTTTTGGCAAATATATAGTCATAAATAACATAATGTTCTTGTTGAAATAACATTTTATTTTACATATTTTTTTTTTACGTTTTTTGCATGTTTGGAATTCAACAGGTTTAAAGTTTTGTTTTAAGGGGCCTCACTACCACGTCTTTTTTGTCAAAAACTACTGTCCCTAATTCCTACGATACGTGCCGATAATTATCACGATTTTTATTCTGAAAAAATATTCGGATTGTCCGTAATAATATATATAAGGGAACGGTCGAGCCACATTTTTAATTTTTGTAATTTAAAATGCAATAAAAGTTGTAAAAAATTCAAAAAAATTCAGAACTTCCAACTTAAATATTTAATTAACTAAAGACAATTTTAAAAATGTACCTCGACCGAGGTATACATTTAAGAGGACGCTATACCTGCATGTGTTGTCACTTGTCTCCGTCTTACAAATGTACAACATAGAAAATACGTGGGAATGAACCGAAAAGGCTATAGTCATAAACTCATAACTAGGGTTCTAAATTTGAAATATTTCAATGAAATTATGAAAAATGTTTTTTCTTCTTTTCAATGTGTTCGGTTATAGATGATAAGAAATACTGATATATTGATATATATATATATAGATAATATGTATAAATAAAGAAAAACATTTTTGTTGATTTAATATTTCATAATATTTGTATATTCTATAATATTATATAGTGCTGAAAATATTCCTTTCATTATTTCGAGAATAAAAATGTTTATACGAGTTATATAATATTGTTGTATGCAGGCCATCAGCGATCCAAAAAATAATGGTTTGAAATAATTCAAACCATTAACTTTAAGTCAATTCCAAGAGTGTATGAAATAATAATAGTGTATTTTAAGTAGGTAATTATAAAGTGTACAAAAGCCGTATATGTGATGTGAAGGTACTCAGGACTCTTTATTTAATACTTCAATCACATTTTGTATATTGCGTAAAAGGTCACGACTCACGACTATTCAGAGTGGTTTGTGTCTATACATTGTGAATATAATATAATATAATAATTAATAATTATATTATTATAATATAGCATTAATATAATAGGCATTCGCAGAGTCATGGCTCTCAAGAATACGATATGATGTAAAGTTGGTTTATGAGTTTGTAACTTAAGAGTCAAAAGGCAATGTTTAATTTTGTTATACTTATATTATAGATTTGTTAAACAACTTATAAATTATATGTAAAAAAGTTACATATTTTCTTTGTTTCATACAATAAACCAACTTTTTAAACATTTTCATTTGGGAGTTGACGACAATAAACTTTTAGAAATAATAAACATTTTATTTTTATTTTTCATGGAAATGAAATATTTCATGAAAAACTCATGAAATGTTTCATGGATTACTTCAAGAAATTAAATTTCATGATATTTTAAAACCCTAGTCATAATTAAGAAACAAGATTTTCACCACTATAAAAAGGAGAACTTAAAACACGTACAATAATGTTTTTTGAAACAGTAAGAACTTTTTTTATATAAGTGATATCAAAAAAATAAAAACAACGTTGCACAGCCAAAGCTCTCCGTGTTACGTGATGAAAATTTAATTTCTTAGTTATTAGTCATATTCCACGTTTTTGAAATTTTTTACACTTTTGTGTGTTTAAATTAACAAAATATTTAACTCAGCTATTGTTGAGTGCACATTTATTGTATAAAAATGCTATTATGAGTTTATGACATACCGAGTTTTCGTTGTGAGTAGATAATTTGTGGTTGCAAACCATTTTGGAAAAGCATTGTATACACTACTATACCGGATGAAAGTACTTTGGGAAAAAATTTCATACCTAACAAATATTTATAAAATTGTAATGGTCAATGAACCAAATAATTAGTGATGTCCTAAAAAATATGTTAATTTATATATAACGCCTACCTTATTGAATTGTTTTAAATATGAACCAATAACTAGTGTAGACGTAGAATGTAGTTTTTCTTTGTATAAATATATTTGAAGTACCTAATAGAAGATTTAATTTTAATGAACATAATTTGGAAATGTATCTAATTATCAATTTTAATTCAAAAAAGTAACATTTATGTAATTTTTTTATATAACTTTTGAATTTTTTTAGTGCAATTAATTTTGCAATTTTTACGTATTTTTTATTGCAATTTTACAATTTTTAATCCGGTCTTTAACTATAATATAGAGTATGTGATGATTTTTATCGCACAATAGTTTGTGCGGTCTATTGATAATATATAATAATATTATATTAATTATTATTATAACAGAGGGGGGGGGGTGGTGGTATTAAGAGCGCCAATTTTTCTAGCGCCGGCCCTGAGTTTCTGTTCCGGTGGTGGCTGACTGCTCGTCTGATGAACGCTTAGTATAAATATAAATACAAATACATAAGTAAATATAAATTAAAATTGCACATAAGTCAGTTACTTAAATTAAATATCATTATAAAGTACAACTGTGTTAGTACCTACTTATAGGTATAAATATATAATAGTATAACATAAAGACAAACAAAATAACATTAAGCAACAGGTACCTACCTATAAATTTAAACAAATATAATAAACTTATATACTTAAATTAGTAGGTATATGTATAAATATAATAGTAGCCAGTACCTAGTAGGTTGTATAGATACATATTAATCAAGAATTAGTTATACCTACTCATCAATTTGCACATATCATTGGTTAATCTTTATGTATCTTTGGAGTGTTTATTTATTTAGTAAGTTTAAATAATACAAAAAAAAATATACAGCTAGAAATGATCTAAACTTCTAGAGTGTTCCATCGCTGGTCAACTTCCCTCATAATGTGCTTATTATGTCATATTTTACACTATTTATATCTAAGTCATCACTTTTACTTATTGTATATAATTAATTACAGACTATGCTAAATAAAAACATGATAAATTATTTGATTGGTAATGTTTTAAACCTCTGGCATAAACATAATATTCTGTAAGAACAATATTGTCTAGTCTGAGTGTATAATACCACTGGAAGGCATGGCGTCCTGCAAGTTTGAATGTCGAATATAAAGTTGAATAATAATGGTTAATACTATAAGAGCAATGTTGGGTAAATTACTTTTAAAATGTAATGAAATTACGTTACTCATTAGTAGGGCTAGTGAGTTCATGCATTTGCATATCAATCTTGCTAAGTCGTATTTAATGCTAGGTGACATAGAAACCCATTTCAAGGTACCGTGGTTAAGTATGTGAAATTTTATGTTGCATATTTTTGCATATTTTGAGGTTTTTTTTAACTATTTGGCATATTTATGCGTTTTTCTATTTTATTGTGTATATTTTTACCGAAATTTGATCAAAATGCAATAATTTATTTTTTTTACACAGTATAAAATATATGAGAGTTTTCGCAACATTGAATTATTAGCAATTAGCAAAAAACATGTTATATGAAATAGTCTTTACTCTTATCTGACTTATCTTCTTGATACTTTTACAGTGTTTTATTCTCGACTATATTTCAGTCATTATTTAATTAAGTATTTTGTATTGTTTAATACATTGGATTTAAAATGAGCTGACTGGACTGGACTGACAGGATATTTTTTAATTGATTATTATTAATTTAATTTAATTGATTCATATATTTTTTTGAAATTGGGTATATTAATATAATAAAATATAACTTAAGAAACTTTTAATAATATGAATGGACATTTTTTGTTCTTCCAAAATGTACTTATAGTATTTTTATTTTTTAATCTACATATTTTTGATACATATTTTTAGATTTTTAGTGCATATAAATGCATATTTCAATGCATATTTTTCCAGCTTTTAGTGCATAAGTGCATATTTATTTAGGCATTTTTTAGAGCATGAACTCACTAGCCCTGATCATTAGGTACTTCAAATATTCTTTATTTAAATTACATTTGCGTTACATAAAATTATTTTTATGACGTTAGGTACATTACTTTTTTCATTAATAAAGTAGTGCGTTACAAATTACGTTACTTTTTTATCATTGATGACATTTATTATTTTTTTCTTGATTCAATATTATTATGTATATTTTACAATCATAGACCTAGTGATAATAGACATATTATGTATAAATATACAATCATCTCACCTGAATGGCTATATTATATATAGTCAATAGTCATAAACCACAAATCATCATTAATTTTATTTTTAAACCAAACTCTTTTCTTTCTATTAATAAAGTGATAAAATGTAATGTATTTCTGTTTAATAATGTTGAAAATGTTAATAACTTCTATCAGAATCGAAATTAAATATAATTGATTTTAATTCTACTGTAATATCTTATCGGCTTGTTAATACATTCAAAACTATTATTTTAATAATATAGAAAATAACACGTTAGTGCGTTACTTCATAGAAATTACTTTTAAAAAGTGATTTTGTTAAATTGCGTTACTTAAAGTAAAATGTAATGACCAAGGTTCGGATTTTATAGCATTTGAATATTTCTTACGAAATGCTTAAAAATAGCAGAGTAAGCTAAAAATGTGTTTCGTGATACTTAGAACTCAAAATAAAAATTTTATTTCCAACCTATAGCCCGCTAAGCTTTTCGAACCGGCCTGTCAAGCTAATTAATCTTTTGAAAATATATTTAATGTATTAATTATTAAAAACAGTTCTTATATGAATACATTCAATTTCATTACTTTTCTGTCACTATCTAAAAAATTTTAATCTGTTATGCCGAAAACTATCAAAGATTTTGGCCTGCAGTAAAAAAAAAAGTTTATTAGAGACCCCTGATATTATATAACAAACCTATATATAACAAAATAATGCCTACTCATAATACAAATAATAATGTTGTAATGTTGTAGGCAGGGGCAGAGTGGCTCAACAATTCTTACCGGGCAAACAGATATTTACAGACCACATAAATTTATTTCAGGCCATTTTTTTCAAATTTAATTTCTTACCATTTATTGTCTCATTGCTAGATGTGTGCTTACCATTTTTTGATTGGGTGAAGTATTAAACATTTTATTTAGCCTACATATTGCTAGAAGATATTATCAATTTATTATAATACACATTTTAAATTCTTGCTAGCTTCTATAGTAAAGTAGGTAGTATCAACCATAACAATTTTTATTCATTATAATATCAAGTATTTGAATCAAAAAACTCCCTCTAAGTGATCTTATAACTGAACACAGGTATTATTAATTTATATTTACACAAATATATCACTACTATAGACATTTATTTTTTATATTTCAACTTGTAGGTACTATATAATATCTACCTACTTGATTCGTGTATTTATTTATTATGGAGAAAACAAAAACTACATTTACGAAAATGGGGTAGGTACTCATATTATTATAACACCTGTAGATACAATATGAATGAATAAATGTGTTCGGTAAAAAAATAAATTTATATACAAACTATATAAGAAATAGGTATACTAATTCAAAATAAATATTTATATTATAAATTATAATGCAAGAAGTCGAATACACAACATAAAAAAAAAGGTGGGTAAGTGGATGTCGCTTTGCTGTACAAGTGGGTCACTGTATAATGGATAGTATTAAATTTGAATTCAATGATATAATATCACTGTATAAGAAAAACGATTCTGAGTGGACACGGTTTGTCAGTCTAGGTATTAGACATACCTATTATAGTTAGGTATCCTTATCTATAGTATTAAAAAAAAATTGACCTATAATAGGTATTAATAATATATTCCAAATTAATCATATCACAATATCCATCAACAACGAACCGTGGTACTATCATAGATATATAATAGTATACTTTAGAAGTTTCAAGTACCCACAAATAATAGTATACAATCATTACAGTCACAACAAAATAGATAAAATATTTATTCCAGGCTTTTTAATATGTAATTTCGTCCAAATTTGAACTTAAAATGACTATAAAAATTAACCGTGCTTATGTATTTTTTAGAATTTTTGGAAACAGAATTAAATATTTACGTGGATTATTGTTTTAAATTTTCAATCTTTAGATATAAAAGTTGAACATTTTATAAATTTTTAACTACAAAATAATTATTCAATTTTAAAATTGATAAATTTTGTCAACATTTTAACTTCAAATGCTTATAAAAAAAAAATTGTGGCTATAAATTTTTAATATTTTTCAAATAATATTGTAACAATATATCAGGAGCTTTGTATTAAATTTTTACACTTTTTTGGCCCAACAGATAAAACTTTATTGATATTTATAGAAAAAAAAACTAAAAAAATTGAAAACTGAAAATGACAGTAAACAGACTCAAAAAAGAGTCAAAATA
>NC_042493.1:106078119-106083332 GCF_005508785.2 Acyrthosiphon pisum
AATAATGGTCTTTGTTGGGGAGGGGGGGGGTCGCCTTTTAAACTTGAGGTTTCCACAAGTTTTTAGTGCTCCCTATAGTTGCACCAATGTTAAGCATGTAGGAATTATTGGCAGTTCATATAGTTGCCTATTTTACTCCTTAATATTAACATGAACCATAATAATAAAGCAAAATATAGGCAAATCATATTATACTATCTCAAAAATGATGAACGACAATGATACAAATTTGTACCCCTCTACTTTAATACAGTTTCCTGTGGTGTTATCGTATATAATATTTGCTTCTAATGATTTTATTTTATAAAAAAAATTGTGCCTATGTATTTAGAATATTTTTCAACTGCTATTGTTACAATATTTCAGGAGCCTTGTATTACATTTTTACACTTATTGGCCCAAAATATAAAACTTTATTGATATTTATAGAAAACAAAACTTAAAAAATTGTAAACTGACAATGTCCGTATACAGCTCAAAAAGAGTCAAATTATTTTCAAAATGTTATCGTATATATAAAATGCTAATATAAGCATTCAGTGAAATTTTCAAGTTTCTACAGTCATTTGTTTTTTAATTACAGCAAAATAAGAAAATCGTTACATAAGAAATCGAGTGAATATCAAATGTTGTAAAAATATGAATTTCAAACGCTCATAAAAATTTGACTTGCTAGTAGACATTTTTTCTTTTTTAAAAAGGTAGACAATGTTATGAACAATCTTGTATTACATTTCAAATCTTAGTTCTAAAAAGAAAAATTATTACGAATTGTTATTAACTAAAAATAATTTGCTAATTTTCGTGATTTTTACATATTTTGTCAATTTTTGAACTTTAAATGGTAATAAACAAAAACTGTGACTAAGGATTTTTAATATTTTTCAAATGTAATTTTAACAATATAGTAGGAGCCTTGTATTAAAATTTCAAGTATTTTTACTCAACAAATAAAGTTTTATAGACATTCATAGGAAAAAAAATAATTAAATTGGAAACTGAAAATGTTCGTAAACAGCTCAAAACAAATCAAGATATTTTGAATATTTTTTCATGTATAGAAAATGGAAATATAAACAACCAGTGAAAATTTCATATATCTACAGTCATTCGTTTTAAAGTTATATCAAAAACCAAAATCAAATTTTCTCGAAAACAGATTTTTGGTAATAATTCCCGTTTTTCACGGCGCTTTTGAAAACTATAGGAAAAATTTTACTTTTGACCCTCCAAAGTACCAAC
This sequence comes from Acyrthosiphon pisum, assembly GCF_005508785.2. Taxonomy (NCBI): domain Eukaryota; kingdom Metazoa; phylum Arthropoda; class Insecta; order Hemiptera; family Aphididae; genus Acyrthosiphon; species Acyrthosiphon pisum. Next base: position 106,079,362 of record NC_042493.1, read on the forward strand.
TAAATTCACTTTCCTATCAAAAAAGATACTGTTGAAGAAAATCCAAGCACTTTTACTGTCCTAAAAGGTGATGACTTAAAAAATAAAAAAAATAAAAGAACACACATCATTGTAAAATCAATACATTCATCGTTCCACTCAGAATCTTAAATCTATAAGTACTTATCTAATCCGAACACTGAATACATTGATCACCCCTTTAAATTACGCTCGCATTTAAAGCCAACAGTAAAGGTAGGTACTCCAAAGTTCTAATATATAGTAATAATATGTATATTGAGTAATGACTAATGACAATCACGATTGTAACAATTATGTTACATGACGCTTATGTATATTATTATATTGTATAATTTGCACAAATTATAAACTCTACATTACATACATATTACAGACACGATACGATTAGCTGCCGACTGATACAATAATTTATAATCTAATCCTGTAGCCAAGTATATTTAGATACAATTTTCATAACAATTATAAAATATATAATACAATATTGAAAATTAAACCAATCAAAATAACTATTTGATTTCTGTAACCAATTGCAACCAATAACAACATATAAATACATACATAAGATTTCCTTTGTCAATAAAATCCTGTTAAAAATAAAAAAATGTATGTACTTTTCTTAAAAATTGGGAAAAAGTTTTTTAGTACACTATTAGGGTGTGGTAAATTCAATAATGAGAGACTAATTATTATTAAAAAAAATATGAATTTATGGTCAAAGTTAAATTGGTTAACTGTCTTTGAGAGATTTCTCGTCATCATAAATAGTACCTTCTCCCCCATAAAGATGGTTCTACTAAATTAGCAAAATTATTATTTACTAATTAAAAAAAAAAAATAAATACTATAATATTATGTTAAATTTGAACATTTTATAAATTTTTAACTACAAAATGATTATAAAATTTTAAATTTGATACATTTTGTAAAAATTTTAACCTTAAATGCTTATAAAAAAAAATTGTGTCTATGTATTTTTAATATTTTACAATCAAGGTTCACCGTTATCAAAGCCATAATTTCACCAGTCATTGCTCACAATGATAAGTTAAAAAATAATGTAGATGTTCGTCTGCATTCATAGGAAACTCTGCTTACGGTTTATTTTCTTGAGTCTTGGGTGGTTCCGGTCATGATTTTGGTTGTAACTGGATGAGAATCTTCCGTTTCGCTTTCCTAAAAATAAAATAAAACAATAAGGACATGAAGATTTGTTAAAATATTTAATTTTTCATTTGCTTCATTTGAGGTTGATGGAGTTGAATGATTATAGTTCTTTTGAATGTGATCACGGCAATTAATTAGGCTATCAAATGATTTAGAACATACTTGGCATCTCTAAAGCAGTAGCGGATGCAGGGGGGTGGCGCAGAGGGCGTGTGCCACCCCCTCAACCCATATTTAGTTGTAAAAAATGTTTTCATAAAATAATAATTGTGTAAGACAGACAGTAAGACGCTTTTTTAAACCTCGAATTGACGGCCACAGCGGTTATAATATTTCCTATTATATAATATTATCTACATTTAACATGTTTATTTTTGCTATTATTGTGGTTTTGATGCAATCAAATCTCATGAAATGTTTAAAAATACTGAACAATTTAATCAATCAATTGAAGACATATCCAGTAAATATAGTGTGTTATTTGGTGAGTCTACATTTTCTATTGAACAAAAACTCAGAGGAGAATTAAGTCTATTGGAAAATAAATTTAAATTTATACTGACCTCAGAACAATTACATCAGCTATAACATTTTTAGATAATAGTTTCATAATTTCTTATAATAAAATAAATAAGAATATACTTTTTAGTTTTTACAACACGTGGGTACTAATAATTGCGTAAGAAGTTTAAAAAAGTAGGTGCTATAAGAACAATAACAGTTAATAATGTTAATATTTTATATAAATATTTATATATTCAGGAATTGGAAAATTATAAAACAGAGTAGTATTTATATTAATTACAAATTATGTAATGTGTAGATGAATGAATACAAAGTCTAGATTACACTTTCCACTTAAATTGTATTATGCAATAATAAAATATTAAATATTTATTGAATAAATATATATCATAATTTTGTGGAGTAGTAATTTAACAGTTGTGTGTTATATATATATATATATATATATATAATATATTTAAAGATTCGACATTAACATAGTCATAATACTAATTATTTACACGGGTATAACTTATAGCACTAAATGCTTGCATCGTAATTAAACCCACCGTAACACTTGTAGCGCATCATCAATAGTATAAATTCAATTTCAATTTTTTTCTGATATACGGTGTTTAAATGAACTTAGCACAAACAGAAAACAGTGAAGCTCATATAAAAAATTGGTATTCAAAATGAACAAGAACACTGTGCACTAAAAAGTATATTTGCACTGTGTTTTTTAGAGGGCGTGCTACCCGCTTGACATTTTGTTCGTCTTACAAATATACATCTCCAAAAACTGTTTTGCAGGTAATAACTTTACTGTCTGTATCAGTGGAATTACCAAAATTCCACCTCGCATAGGGCAAAATTTAATCTGTGGTGTAGCATTTTAATTTTGTTGATAACCCTAACAAATCATTATTAATAATTACATTTTAAAAGAAGAAAAACCTAATGTTCTTGAAATGACAACTTTAATTGTATTTCTGTTTTCCAAATAGTAAAAACGCTAAGTCACATGCATAGTTTTTTCAAGTTATATTTATCATTAGCTTTTTTGACAATAAACGATAGAATAATATAATAAAATATATTATTGGCCTATGTTATTGGCCACTTATTATCTATAAGCTATAGCCCAGGCATTGGTCACTTCAAAATCAATTAATTAAGTTTATAAATATAGAAGTTACTAACATTATGCTCAATTGAATATTATTATTAAGTTTGCATAAAAAAAGTCAAGTTCTTTAATTATCAAAAATTGTTTATTTTAAATTTTAGTTTTTGGCCTATGTCAAACGAAAGTAATTTTATTATTTTTTCTAGGGGGCCAATATCAAACTATAACATACATATTTATACTTAAAAACAAAATGACAGTCATACAATGAAATAAAAACAAAAGTAATTAAGTAACAGAATTTTTGGAGTTCCAACGTAAAATTTAAGATTTTTATGTACATTTTAAAAATTGGCCAATTTAATATTTTAAATTCCTGAACATAGTCAAAATTAAAATATAACATTAATTGCCTTTCTTGAGGGTATGATGTCCATAAACTAAATACATTTAGCAAATTTACTGAACAGAAATTGCTACTCAAGCTGATTGTAATAATTGAATCCCAAATTATCCACATACATCATCCATCGGTTATGAACTCCAAGAATCAAAGAATACATTTTCCAACATTCTAACGACGGAAATTTGTTCCTCTTCATTTTTATCTTCTTCCTCTTCTTCTTAGTTTGCATACTAAATACCTATAAATACATTAAATATATAAATAATATGGCATAATATTATCATCATTACCTAAATTTGTATGTTGTTATATTAATTACTATACAGAGTTTATCAGAAAGACCAGACAAAAAAAAAAAAGTTCTACCTTAACGTATGTTAAAAATTGTGAGAATTATATGGTAAATTCAAGAATTCAGGAAATATACTCATGTCAGAAAATGCCCAAAAATAATATCTTGAAAAATGTTATTACGTTTTAAATTAATTATCAAAAAAATATTTATATTAACTAAAAAATACTAAAAAATAAGCTACTTGACTTATATAAATATTTTTACCTTCAAAATTTTCCTTATAATCAGGATTTAAAAATTGGCTATTTTGAATTTTACCAAAAAAGTTTAAATCAAATTTTAAATGTTTTATTTTTAGTATAAAAAAATAAAAATATATTTTTGTACGTACAATAGTTTTATTCTTCAACTTGTATACAGAGTGTAGGACCTGACAGATAAAATAACTTTTG
>NC_042493.1:106083432-106084437 GCF_005508785.2 Acyrthosiphon pisum
TCAACTGTTACCTATATAACCTTTTCAATATAATTTACAAAAATGTAATAGATTTATAATATGTAGTTAAACAATGTTATAAGTGCCTACTAAGCACTAAGTAGGTAAGCAAATTATATATTTATCATATTATTGTATAAAATATAAGGTACACAATATGTATGCATATGTATGTTCATATTTCATTTTTTTTTTTTATATCATTAAGGCGCCCGGTGCCAATGTGATTTTGACCTCAAAAACACGGTTTACGGGAATAATGATCCTGCCCTGTAGAGTTAACCAAATTTGATAATATTTTTTTTTAATAATAGAGGAGAATATTCTACAGCCCGCATCGAACTCCTTTTTTCGATATTTTCATCTCAAATTTAATTATACCTAAGTCTTTAAAAAAAAGACAATTTTTAGCTTTTTTTATAAATTATTTTATACTATTATTTAAAATAAAATACAAAATCAGAGATCGATGAGGGCTGTAGGAAGTCTTCTTCTTTCAGATAAAAAAATACTCATCAAAATCCGACAATTCTATAAAGCTTGAGAGTTATTCCCGTAAACCAATTTTTTTCGATATAATACACCCTATCAACCACCCCTAAATAGTTATCGGGTAGTAGATTAGTGGAAAAGTCTTATAATTGAGGTAGCAACTAAAATATAAAATTTAATTTTTAAATTTTATAGAATTGTGGAAAATTTGAAAAACTGGCACCGGGACCCTTAAGTAACGAATCCAGATAATTAGTAACAAAATCACCCAAATTTTAAATTCTGAACGGAGCGAGGAAGCTAATGGTTTTACAATGGTGTTTATTTTTTTTTTTATAACCTGTATACAAAATAAACAAATTGTTAAAAATTTAAATTTATAAAAATACTCGACTTTTATTGCTAAGAATTGAAAACTTAGTATAAACTATTTTTTACATTTTTGTTTTGTTGAAATTTCTCTAGAGAGTAGAATATTGTTGTTAATCCTAATTACTAAAGTTTATTATTACC
>NC_042493.1:106084537-106086040 GCF_005508785.2 Acyrthosiphon pisum
AGTTATTCCAGGTTTTTTAATATGTAATTTTGTCTAAATTTGAACTTAAAATTACTATGAAAATAAACTGTGCTTATGTATTTCTTTGAATTTTTGGTAACAGAATTAAATATTTACGTGGAATCTTGTTTTAAATTTTCAATCCTTAGATATAAAAGTTACAAATACTTATAAAAAAAAATTGTGCCTATGTATTTTTAATATTTTTCAATTGCTATTGTAACAATATATCAGGAGCCTTGTATTAAATTTTTACACTTTTTGGCCCAACAGATGAAACTTTATTGATATTTATAGAAAAAAAAACTAAAAAAATTGAAAACTTACAATGTCCGTAAACAGCTCAAAAAGAGTCAAATTATTTTCAAAATTTTATCGTATATAGAAAATGCTAATATAAAAATTCAGTGAAATTTTCAAGTTTCTACAGTCATTCGTTTTTTAATTACAACAAAATAAGAAAATCGTTACGTAAGAAATCGAGTAAATACCAAATGTTGTAAAAATATGAATTTCAAACGCTCATCAAAATTTAATTTGAGTTTCTTATAGACATTTTTTTTTTTGATAAAGGTAGATTATCCTATAAGGAATCTTGTATTATATTTTAAAATCTTAGTTCTAAAAAGAAAAATTTTTACGAATTATAAACTCAAAATAATTATGTAATTTTCGTGATTTTTCCATATTTTGTCAAATTTTAAACTTTAAATACTAATAAAAAAAAACGGTGACTAAGGATTTTTAATATTTTTAAAATGTCATTGTAACAATATAGTAGGAGCCTTGTATTACATTTTCAAGTATTTTTACTCAACAAATAAAGTTTTATTGACATTCATAGAAAAAAATAAAGGTGGGTAAGTGGATATCGCTCTGCTGTACAGTAGGTTAGAAGTGGGTCACTGTATAATGGACAGTTTTAAATTTGAATTCAATGATATAATATCACTGTATAAGAAAAACGATTCTGAGCGGAGACGGTATATCAGTCTATGTATTAGACATATATATACTTATCTATGGTATTAAAAAAAAATTGACCTATAATAGGTACCTATAATAAATTCCAAATTAATCATATCATAATATCTATTAGGTACTTATAAGTTATAACGCGTTATACATCAACAAAAAACCGTGGTAAAATCATAGATATATAATAGTATACTTTAGAAGTTTCAAGTACCCACGAATAATATCATACAATCACAACAAAATAACTAAAATAGTTATCCTAGGTTTTTAATATGTAATTTCGTCCAAATTTGTACTTAAAATGACTATAAAAATAAACTGTGTAAATGTATTTTTTAGATTTTTGGTAACAGAATTAATTACTTACGTGGAATCTTGTTTTAAATTTTCAATTCTTAGATACAAAAATTGAACATTTTATAAATTTTTAACTACAAATAATTTTTTCAAATTAAAATTTGATAATTTTGTCAAATTTGATCTTTAAATGCTTATAAAAAAAAATTGTGCCTAGGTTTTTTAATA
>NC_042493.1:106086140-106086363 GCF_005508785.2 Acyrthosiphon pisum
AATATGAAAAGCCTGAATGTTAATATAAAGTTCTCGTAAGTAGTTGAGAAATAATAAATATCTCTGAGCACGATTTTTTCGGTCGTCGGACTGGGTGTCAACCTTGGAGGTAAGTAGAGATAGGAAATTCGTGACGAGCGAATTTTCCATGGAGGTAATATTATTTTTTTTTTAATTTCAATTTCTTTGTCACTTTTATTATATATATTATTGGTATATATTA
>NC_042493.1:106086413-106088193 GCF_005508785.2 Acyrthosiphon pisum
CATTTATTTTACTTCTCTATCCCAGACAAGTGGTTTGGATATGTTTTGAGACAGCCTCTGACACCGTGTTTACTAATTTACTATTTACCATCACTCATTATGGTGAAATGATTACCTACCGCAGATTCTATGCCAGGTAGAAATTATCGCGACAATCATTTAATTCGAACATTTTTAGCCATTATTTCTTTCTATTTCATTGATTTTTTGAAAATCTATATTTGTGAACAAATTAGCAAATTAGACTGACTCCATATTATTAAGAAATATAATCACTACAACTAGAAAATAATACTTACAAATGAATATGTACGTAATGTGGCGAGGCGATACTTTGGATGTTTTACTGAAAAGAATACACTTATCCATGGTGATTTTATATTAAATTGTATGAATGGAACTCGGTACGACTGTTCTGTGGTCTGTATTTTTTGTTCGAATTTCAAATAATCGCGATTCGAGAGTGATTCAAATTTAAAGTCGGCATACGAAAAAAATAATAATATTATGTTGTTATTTATTTGATAACAGAATATATTACCATTTCGTGTATATAGTGATAAGACAGAATCGCGGGCATTAAATTTTTGAAATATCGTGAACGATCGGCTCCAAGATTTTAAAACGTAACACGGGCATTTTATTGTCTCCGTTTTATATAGAAAATAATACCACTTTATGTGCAGTTATTATTTTTTTATCGTCCGTTTTTAATTTTATATCACAAAAAAATTCACCTCTACAAAAAAACTTTATTAATATTTTTCTAGTAGTTGAAATCATCTACCACTTACTTCAGTAAGGTCTGGAATTCTTTATACATATCAACAAAAGATGATTTTTTATACGTTTTGGATGGTTTACATTTTCTAGATTCTGGTATTTGATTAGTATTTTGCATTGTGAATTGTATATTAAGTCAAGGTATGAATGCCTTTAAACTAAAAAAGGACATTTCAAAATTAATTATATGTATCGATAAAAATTGTTAACAATCCTCTATGAAAAAATAATAAAATCAATTCTTTTTTTTTTAATTGAAATCTGAAAAAAACTAATTTTCGAAAAGCATACATGAAATTAAAATCAAAAAATTGAAATGAAAAAATTGAATCAAAAGTGGAATGATTCTAAAATATTATGGAATTATTTTTGTATGTTGTTACTAACATTATATTGTTTTGAGATGATTTGTATAATATATTTTTTAGTAAAATATTGTTGAATCCTAAGTAGGTTGGTAAATACCTAGTAGTATGTTATACCTTTAAAGTAGTTAACTTAAAATCTGTAATAGTATCAAAATTAATTTGAATAATATATTTAATATTGTTACACTCAGGCTAGTATTGAGACATTGAGTTCCTCAAAAATGAAGCGATATACTTTGTTTTTTTAGAATGTGATGTGAAGAGGTTATTACATTGAGACACTAATTATTCTATGAGTTATACCACAGTGAAAATGAGACACGGGGTGGTTCACACTGAGATATTAATGATAGTTAATAATTGCAATAATCTTTGTACAGTTTAAAACTTAAGGTTATTAAATTTAGCAGCATCTAATGGAATACATTTCATTTATCACTAAATTAACTGAGTCTTCAATTATTTGGTACTAAAACTATCATATTTGGTTTTTCTTACTCGGGTTCTCAACCCTGTGCCTAAAAGAACGTTAATTTAATATGTATTAATAACTATTCCCTATTTTAATAAAATTTAACACATTAGATGTGATACATTTAAGAGCCGTTCGTACAATGTCTGATAACACT
>NC_042493.1:106089422-106092989 GCF_005508785.2 Acyrthosiphon pisum
GTCGTGACCAATGTTGAAGTCGGTCGCCATTTTTATAAAGCATTTGTTTTACATTCGTATATATATATATACCGTGATAATATTATTTTGTAAACCTTAGATCATAAACAATAATAATATGATCTAAGTTGTAAACATTGACTGCCCTGTAAATGGCGGCCGACTTCGATGACAAGAAGGAGACGACGGCTATCTAGTTGTTGTATATAACTATGGTGAAAACATCATAATATGCGGTGTTGGTAACGTGCAAGATCTATAAAGTTGATACTTTATTCTACTTTATAGATCTTGGGTAACGTGGGCCCGCCGCTTGGTCATCGTTATCAACGACAACCATATTATCATCAGAGTCTTCGCTCGTTTTTAAGTTTCTAGTAATTATTCTTGAATTCAATATTCATAATAATGTCAATATTGGTGTTGTACAACACTCCAAAAGTCCATTAATTAACTTTACTGTTGTGGTGCCGCACACCTTTGACATTTTTTGGATGGACAAGCAGTTGCTCGTTGACGCGAAGCAAAAAATCCAATTTCTTTTGGAACGCAAACATTTTTATGTCTTCTTTTGCTAGGACTGCGGCTCCTTGGTCTACGTGTAGTTCACGAGAGATTTATTCATTCATTCCATGTGGTTCCAATATCTGGTAAATATTGTTTAGGCCATCACTTTCATATTATTCACATAACCTTTCCCAGTTCTAGGATGTTTGTTAAGTTCTTCAACATCCGGGTAAAAAATACAACAATGGCGCAAAAGTGTATTATATATTGGTTGCTACTTCTTATAGGTATATGATATTACATTATCGTACATATTATTATACTATCGTTTGCCGTGAGCACTCATGATGCACACCACCTACGGTTGTGGTTGCATCAGTATAACATTATATTATTGTATATACCTACGAACGGTTGTATCACACACGTACATTGACCAGACAATTTCGTAAGAAGCATGGGGTATACATCGTAAAAGATCTAAGCTTTAATCGGACGTGGTTAGTATATAGTATAATATACGTTTAATACAATAATAATAATGGCATAGTGCACACATGTTGTAAGTGACATTTTCGTAATTGTTCGGGAGAACGATTTTAAAGTTTGAACTGTTATAACAATTCAAAAATGTAACCAACTATAATGAACTTTTTGTTATATTTTCCTTAACATATAATGAGTAATGAAGATTAAAAATAATTGTCCTACTATGAATAAATCTTAAAAAAAAAAAAAAAAATTAAAAAAAACCTGCACTCACAACATTTGTATTCTTAAAAAAAAATATGATATTGTACTTAACACATTTGTACACATAAAAAGTAATGCTTACACACATCATAATATTTTGCTTCTAATTTCAATAAAGAACAACAATTACTTGAATAATGTTATCATTATAACTGATTTATATTGTACAACAAATTAAATTGAACATTTTTAAAAAATATTAAATAAAATTATTAAAAAAACAATCACAACTTTTTAATCTGTATATTTTACAATGAAATAAAACTTATTTAAATAAAAATTATAAAATAAAGTAGTAATTTTCCTTTAATAATATAATTATTTTTCCTTAATAATATAATCATTATTATTTAGAAAATAATAAAAATAATAGTTGAATTGAAAACAAAATAAAACTCAACATTTTTAAATAGATATATTTAAAAAAATATATAAAAAAAACTCAACTTATTTTATGACAGCAGTAACTTCTTGTTAACTTTTTAAAATATAATAATATTATTTAATAAAAAAATAGATAGTAGGAACTTCAGCCAGTATCCTCATCATCTGAGTAAGCTTCTGGTTGACATTGTTTTGTGGTCGGTAACTCATAAAAATATTTATAATCATTAAGCCTCGTTCACACGGCAACAGTTGCTTGACACTAGTGTCGCGTATCAAACGATTTTGATATACGGCACTAGGTGTCACGACACACAATATCATTAGTGTCATACTCATTAGTGTCACCGTGTGAACGAGGCTTAAAGCCTTAGGAATGATTTTAGTTGCTAACAGATATTCTAAGTCTTTTTTTTTTTTGTTTCACTTATAGGTAATTTTTCTGCATAATTAGAACTCAAAATAATAGTATTCCATTGTTTTTTTCTACCCTTGCATCTTTGTTTAGATGTGTCCAATTTTTTAAACTCTGTCGCATCTAGGTCATATTTATATTGTATTATGTAAGGTTCAGTCTTTTGGAATCTGATCCATTTTATTTTCAACCAGTTCACTTTATCATTTTCAGTGTTAATTGTTTTATTTTTTAGCATATCTTTAACCATTTTTTCTAAGTCATAAAATTCATCATAATGAATATTTGTCACTTTATATGGACTTGGTTTAATTCTAGCTGTTGAGAATAATAAAGCCCATTCTTGTGTTGTATACATTTTTTTATGTTTCCTACATCTTTCAATTGTAGCATGCATGGAGTCAGCTTCAAGGTAAGAATGCCCAGGTTCCATGTACTTAACATCAATTGTTTCTAAATGTTTTAAATTATTTATTGCAAATAACATTGCTGCAACAATATTTAACTATCTTAATAATATTAAATTAGACACCCATTTTCCCATCCTGTCACCATCTCCTGTAAGTCGGGGCACGCAACAATAGATATAATATTAATATAGTATTTAAAATTGTATTACATCGTTACACTAACCATATAAATAACAAGGTAAATAACCAATACCTAAATATACTCCAGATTATTACCTATATTAGTTTTTAATTTTCTATATAATAGTTTAAAGTACCTAGGTATTTTCCGGTAAAATGGGATGCACCCCGGTAGTTGTGGCACTTCTAACTTGGTTTAATCCGATCAGAATTCCTGTATACATTTCTTCCTATTACTTGACAAATTGATTCATTTCAATATTTCATACACAAATTCTATACAATTTATGTATTTGGAATGTCTAATTTATACGATTTATTACGAACCGGGGATGAAAATCGTTCGTCTATAAAAAAAAACACTACTTAGATTTAATCCAGATGGTCTCTGATTATTACTACCTACCTAGTTATATAATTTTATAGATTCTGAGCGGAGCGATGAATGTATTGATTTTACCGAGGATTTTACAATGATGTGTGATTTTTTTATTTTTTTATTTTTGTTATTGTGTACACGTTAAGTGGACGGTACAATGCTTCGATTTTCAACTTCAGTATCAAGATATTATATCATTGAATTAAAATTCAACACCATCATTTACAGTGACAAACTTGTAACCTACTATACAGCAGAGCGACACCTACTTGGCCACATTTTTACTTATTGTATATAACTGTGGAGTAATATCAATAGATATTTTCTCTCTTCATAATATATTCGTCTCGTAATATAGATTATAAAAAAAAAGTTTATTTTGAATACCCGTGAATACCTGCATACACTTTATATGAAAAATATTTGCTTTAATTTTAAAAAGGTGGGTAAGTGGATTTCGCTCTGCTGTACAGTAGGTTACAAGTGGGTCACTGTATAATGGATGGTATTAAATTTGAATTCAATGATATATATCATTG
>NC_042493.1:106094126-106095969 GCF_005508785.2 Acyrthosiphon pisum
AGCTTTTTTATCCAACAAATAAAATTTTATTGATATTTTTAGAAAAAATACTAAAAAAAAATGGAAAATAAAAATGTCCGTAAAGAGCTCAAAATACATCAAAATATTTTGAAAATGTTATGGTGTATAGAAGATGCTAAGATAAACAATCAGTCAAAATTGCATGTATCTACATTCTACGGTAATTTTTTTTAAAGTTACACCAAAAACCAAATTCAATTTTGTGAAAAATCGATTTTGCGTAAAAATTCCCGTATTTCCTTAATTTTTCTTTTGTTTTTCCCGGCGCTTTTGAAAACCACTGGGAAATTTAAATTTTGACCTCCCCAATGCACCAACGATATTCACTTTCTGATCGAACAAGATACTGAAGTTGAAAATCGTAGCATTATTTCGACTACTTATCGTGTACACAGACACAAAAAAAATAAAAAAATAAAAAAACACACATCATTGTAAAATCAATACATTCATCGTTCCACTCAGAATCTAAAATAGAATGATCAATGAATGTTTATAAGAAATAGCACGCAATTTCCAATTGCAAATATAACATTTGAAAATTAATGATTGATTTACTGAAGTACATCATTTGGCATTTATGGGGTTACTTGATTTTGAAAAATTTTCTTATTACAAAGATTATTTTCCTCACGCTAAATTTAGTTCGATAAAACAGACATATGGCCAGTATTTTGAATTTTCAAAGCAAAAGAGTGAATTGTCAATTGTATATTCATCTGATCAGTTTTATTTTTATCAAACCCATATTTATAAACTTTTAGAGGTAGTAAAAATAAAAATATACCTACGTATATAATGATAATTGATAAGTGAAAACTATTACCTATAGGCTTTACACATTTATTTTTATTATAAACGGATATTTTTGGAATATGTAACTTTAACAATGCAATTATTTTAATTATTTACCATTACACATTATACAACGATTTTGTTCAATTAACTAAATATTATGTATGTTTAATCTGGTCATCTGTACACCCTTCCAATTACTCTTAAAATCTGGACCCCTTCCTAAAATTAGTACTACTATTTATTAGTATTAGTAGGGTTATTTATAAAATACTGAACCCGTGAAATTCGTTGACAGCATTTTGTAATGATGATATTATAATAGTATTATAATAACGTTATACTAATATTAATTCGTTATTTTAATGTTATAATAATATTGAATAATATTAAATTGCTGTATGGGATATGACTCAAACTTTGTTCAATTCGTTATTTAATATTTGGTGGATGGCGTTCAAAACATATCTTAACTTTTTCGTTGCCCGGAGTAAAAATTCTGATTCGCAGCAGTATATTATTAGATAGGCAATCTACCTGTGGTAGTTCGCGGACCCCGTGCTGTTTGTACGTAAGTGTATAATTTCAATCTGGAGTAGGTATCAATGTTATACCAAGTTTGTCGTTTTGATTGTCGGACAAACATCGTGACACGGGATTTTCATAATGGTATAAGATGGCTATTGCAAACGTTGGCTATTTTATGATATTTTAATTTTTATGTAAGCTATTAGCGTTTTAATTATATTAAACTACAATATTGTAAAAAATAAAACGCAGGGACACAGGTAGGTAATGTTCTTGGCTTACCGTTTTATTAGAGGTGAATTCACTCAAATATTTATATAGAAGTAATAATACTGAGTTTGCCATGCTAAACACAAATTTATTGTGATGCTCGTGGGTCAGAAAGAAAAAACAGATGTGGTGCCCTGACGTTTCCCCAGGGCCTGATTTACCAATTTATGAGCCCAGTACAATTTTCAATTTTGAGCCCCAAAATTATCCATCTCTATACTTTCTTCAA
>NC_042493.1:106097283-106098753 GCF_005508785.2 Acyrthosiphon pisum
ATATACATATACCAAGGCCATATTACCATATTATCATAAACTTACTAAATTTCTTTTTAATTAACGTGAAATAACGAGTTCATTTTTCATTTTAAGAAGTAAGTTAAGTTAATTTTTTTTGTTTTTATTTTTATTATACTTCACTATTTCAGTCTATTTCGTTTTCATCACAAAAATCTACCGTGAATTGTTTAAAGTAAAAAATGTATATCATTCGAATCTAACTAATACGGAAATACTGTATAAAGTATAAACACTATAGTCTATAATTTAGTTTTGGGTTGGTAAAAATTAAGTAGTCTAGTGTTGTATAAACAAATTAACTTTTTTTTTAACTTAATAAAAAGTAAACAAAAAGTGTGTATTAACTTTTAACTTAACTGAGTTAACCTATAGTTAAATTAACTTTTGACTTTTTGTTATTGGTGCATATTAACTTAACTTAACTGAGTTAAAAAAAATTATTAACTTGCCCAGCCTTGCCTATTACCAGTATTACCTACTATAAATTGTCAATAACTTCAGTGACGTTATATATTATTATGTCGTACATGAAATTGATAATATTATACTGTGTTGGCTAGTACCATGAACTAAGAAGAAGGCTACAAATATTATTATAATTATTATTATTATTATTAAGCTGGTAACTATTTTATTGTTTATTGTCGACAACGATTGTTATTATACACTGTGTAAATGTTTAATCGAATAAAATAAGTTTATTTATATTGTAATATTTCGACAGTGAATATTAAAACAATATTAGTATAAGTCGTTAATTTTTTTGAAATTTGGTATTTAAATAGTGTTTATAGTAAAGTAATGTTTTCAATTAATTTAATTATTTTTCCTTGACTTAAAATAGCTGTCAACAGTCCAACACAGTACTTAGCACACTAAGTTTCACACGTGAAGTGATATTTCGTCAACCAATCAAGATGTGGCTGCTGCAGGTCGTAGTTATGTTAATGTTATAGTTGTAGTTATTTTCTGTTTTACCTGTGTCAGTGGCGTACTGACGTATTTAGGAATTTTGATAGGAGGGGATGAAATATATAATAATATAGGTACACTCAATAAATACGAATATAATATACATTTTTAAAATCCTCTAACTTGTTAAGTTTAGTGTGGATCAAGGTGAAATAAGAATTAACACAAATCGTATAGTACATAATAGCATTTATTATAAATTCATACTAACGACAATCTCGTGTTTGCTACGATATACAAAAAAAATAGTTATATTACAAAATCCTGTTTTCTATTTTTTTGGATGCTTAGTTCATCGATAAGCTTATCTGGCATGATTATTGTATTGACCGGTGACATGCAAATAAAGCCAACATATTAAGAGGACGCTACACCCGTGTGTGTTGTCTCCGTCTTACACAAGCACGACATACCAAATTGTCGTTCACTATTCTCAATAGTGTGCTGTTGGTTTTGATGGCGATAGGGTGAAAC
>NC_042493.1:106100100-106109272 GCF_005508785.2 Acyrthosiphon pisum
GACCTGCGTTAATATTACCTATAAATACCTAAGTATTTGAAATAACGTAATTATAATATATAGGTACCAATGCAGACTAAAAAATTAAAAATATTTTAGACATTAAACTATCAGGTCTATATAATATGTAGGTACTTTTGATTAAGATTTTAACTAATTAGGTTACCTAATTATTTTTGAATTGCAACAAGAACATGAAGATAAATTTAATTCAAAACTGGTGTTGTGTAAATATTTCCGTTTTACCGCTGTTTTTAGTTGCCTAGTTGTTACCTATTATTTGCAATAGTTAAATAGGTATAACTTATATTTGTAAATATTTTAACCTTGTTTTGAACTTTTAATTCTTAGCTATAAAAATTGAACATTATATACATTTTTAAATACACAATAATTTGATAATGATTGCGCGATTATGATGGATTTTGTCAAAATGTTTGCTTTAATATTTATAATATTATATTCCTTAATTTTGAACTTCTGATATGGGTAAATTTTCAAGATTTTAATTAAGAAAAAAAAAATTATTTAACGACCATCATTGAAAAAAAAAATCGAAAGGAGGTTTTAGTGATGTAGGTAATTTATCATTTTTGTTTATTGG
The DNA here is from genome assembly GCF_005508785.2 of Acyrthosiphon pisum. Taxonomy (NCBI): domain Eukaryota; kingdom Metazoa; phylum Arthropoda; class Insecta; order Hemiptera; family Aphididae; genus Acyrthosiphon; species Acyrthosiphon pisum. Next base: position 106,100,705 of record NC_042493.1, read on the forward strand.
TTTTTACTGACGTTTGGAATTTTGATGGCCGCCAACAATTTCCAGCTTCCTGATGTGGACCTTTGAAAATATTAATTGGTGACTCCTATATATTATATAATGTTTTATGTTATATACTAGCTACTTAAACTTAAAACTTCTGGTACGATTGCACAGTTTTTTGTTTTCATACCGAAATACTATAAGTTCAAAAAAATGGATATATTTATAATATTACAATATTAGCATACCTTTTATTGATTTATTTTTTCTTAATAATGGCATCAGCTACCGGACAATATACGTCGTTTAATTTTGTTAAAAATTTTTCAGTATCCTTTTTTGATACATATTATATTTTTTAATTATTATAATACATATTATTTTGTATACCTATATCAAATTTTTAATATATATAATATTTATATATTTTGGGCTTTTTAAAATGTTGAGCAATGAGAAATTACCTAATAATCGGTACACATTTGATCCTTAACGATTATTAGGTAATAATTGAACACAAATGGACATATTTAATTTTCTTTTTTTTTTTCATATATACTGTCACACTCTGTTATAACTTATAAGAATATACATAACTATTAATTTTAATGTTTACATGGTTTTATGAACATTAAAATTGTATTTGACTATCATAAGATTGCGCACAGGGGGGGGGGTCGGGTGGGCCGTGGCCCACCCCTGCGAGACGTGCCGAAATTTGTATACATAGTAATACATGATTTAAACATCACGATTTTTGATTTTTTTAAATCATAGAACATTAATGAGGTAGGTGTTAATAAATGGATGTTAATAAATGGATGTTAATAAATTAAATGTCTTTAAAAATAAAATTAATAACATATCACCATTACAGATTGCGAAATTGTATTTATTTAAAATTTAAAGCCGTGTTGACAATTAAAATATTTCTTTTTTAATTTTTAAAAAATATGTATCGGTTTTTTATTATATGAATGATTTGTGCCTTAAATAGTGGGTGTTTACGAGTAGGTAAATTAAAGTATATTGCAACATTTTAATTGTTTTTTCGATCAGATTTCAGGTTTCTTAATATTGACTTTGCCCACCCTGCCACAAATGTCTGCGCACGCCTATGTTGACTATGATCCTATAGGTACCTAGTTTATTATTTCTATGATTAATTTATAGTTAGGTTAACTGTTTAAGTCTTGCTAATGCCAAATAACATAACGTACCTAGTCCAATATATTTTTACTTTATTTCTGAAACCTTAATTTTCTAAAATATACAAGTATCTTCATTAAATCCTATCAAAATCACCTTTTATAAATATGACGATCAAGTTACTTAAATATTTGATTTTATCGACGTGGCAACGACCAACAAATGATTCAATTTACACTAATCTGTATATAGGTACCATTATATATTTTACTACTCAGTACTATTGCTATATATTAAGGATTGTAATATTGTATACAATTTGTTGATATGTCAAATGTTACATAATATAATACATTTGGCAAGAATTTAAACTGATAAATATATAAACATACCTATAATATCCAATTTAACGTGGTTGGTATTAGAGTTCGTTGTATTGTGACCTGGTGAAGCGCGGTGTTTGGACGCAATCACTAATATAGTAATGTGTGCAGCGGTCGAACAGGCTCCCAGATGGGTGACCACGCCAGGTTCTTTGTGACGATCTATCTGCCTAAAAAAAAACGCGTACCGACCTAGCCCCCCACACAAACCGAACGGGGTTGCCGAATGTCAAAAAAACGAAGTTTATTTTTGATTTATTTTTGAACCTCTCGCATGACATAGTGAATTGGAAGTTAAAAATAATGGTGTGGAATATTGTCCACAGTAAAAACCAGATAATAACCATGCAGTTTGAAATCTTAAAAAATGATACTATAACCTCCTAGTTATTTACCCAAGGACTTCAATCGGCTGTGACAAAAATAGTGTTTGCAGTTTTTTTATCTGCTAGTCAGCAATTTCAAAAAAAAAATAACTATATTATATTTCTTTAAATTAATAGTATTCGTTATGAATGTAGTAAAATGTATAATAGTACCTATAATAATTTGAGATTAATTGATGTTTTCTCAAATTAAATCTAAATTGACAATAGCAATGAACACATTTTTAAATTATTAAAAAGTTAGGTACCTATAAGTAATTGTTCTTTGCCACACCTAAAAAAAATTAGTTCGGCGCCACTGCCCCAACATAAACATAGACGAGGGCCTCACAGGGAAAATCCCTATTTCCCCATGTGCCTATCAACCCTTGGACAGAAAGAACGAAAATTTCACAATATTATTTCATAATATTACGAAAATGTTTAACATGGTCATTTACGATACTGCTATAAAAATAGAAGCTATTTCACCGTGTATTGTCGTTCACGCGAAATTTAACGATTATATAACATAATCGGTTTTTTTCCGTTGTTCGATCGAGTCGGTCGAGATAATGACAATATTAATATGTATTTATGTCCGCACGCAACTAACTGACTGTGACACTGTGTACGATCAAATGTCTATTTTGATTGATATACGGCATCCATAATTTCGTTATGAAATCTTTTTTCTTTGTTGGTAAAGTATAGTGTATACACAATAAGGTTTTGTGTCTGAAGCTCTTGGATAGTATTTGAATCTATTATGTGGTCTGGAACGGCGTGGTGACTGGCGGATTGTTCGGGCCGGCGTTCTTGACTTTCCCGGTAAGTCTGGTCGTCGTACCTAGTTTGGCTGTTGGCGATCTTCGTTTCTTCGATTCTTCTGACATTTAAAAGCGTTTTAATAATTTTATTAATTTAGCATTATTATTTAGCTCCCCTGCGTCTTTTTTCCTATAAAATAAGGTTACTTTTACCTCAGGCGCGTATAATGTTATTTAAGATTAGAAATGTATCGAGATAAAAAATGTAAGTGGAAATTAGCTTGCGTGAAAACCTAGGTATCTGATTTAGTGCTTATAGCTAAAAAAAATTACTTAATCCTAGCCTGCATTTAGTACCTACGTGGTCCATAGATATATTATAATTATGTGATTGAAAAGAGATAGATGCAATTTTATTTGTAATTAAAAAATAATATATAGCTACATGTACTTGTCTTTCACATTTCTCAATTCTGTCTTCAACTTTAGTACTGCACATTTTTTTTACCTATTTAAAGACATTTGAAATTTTGAAAAAAAAATCAATCAATTTTTGCCTAGTCTAAAAGCTTGAACAATTAATACAAGGTTCCTCATACGTTGTTATAATAGCAATTTTATCATAATATTATAGTGTTAGCTAAAAACAGTAAAAACATGTTAAGGCATATTACCATCTATTTTTTGTGCTGTACACCTTGTAGTCTGCAGCGGTAAGCCTATGAGATACGGAATGGTATAATAATAATAATTTCGTCGCGTGTAATATCGACGCATGCTACATTTGGTCGAGCGTCATTTTATCGCATATAGGTATATAGCTAGTGTTAGATAAAATAGATTATCTTGTCTTTTTGGGTAGGAACATTTAATAATATAATATATATAATAATTCTATAGTATCTTTATAATTTAGTGGTACCTTCTATATCATTTATTTTTATAAATTCATTATTTGGTTTTTACGTGAGTCTTAATTGAATATTCGAATTATTACAGTGTACCTACTCATCAGTCTTTACGAGTCTCTACCATTGGCGCAACTAGGTGGGTGCACAGGGGACTTGTGCACCCTTGAGTTTTTTTTTTTTTTTTTTTTGCCGTTCTCACTGAACTATAATTTATAATAATATTTTTTATTATATATATTTATTTATTTTTATTTTAGTTTAAAATGTATATTTTTTTCTCCGTAAGTATCGATTTCTCGACACCCTACCTGAGGACCAAAAATACTCCCCGGGTCATGTTCTATAAGATTAATTGATAAAAAACATAGGTCACGTGTTAACTTTGGTATATATCAGGCATTTATGATATATCATACGGTTGCCGCATGATATATCATAAGTTTGGAAAATCTTTAAAAATCAACCATCCATAGTATTTATATAAATAATAGATAAGTTACATTAAAAACTTTATAATTTCAAATTAATTTTTACATTGTGTTGTTAAATATGTGTTTAAATTTTTTTCGTATCGTAATACAGTTGCCCGCGTATTAGGCATTTTTATTTTGGTAACTGGTTTTAATGGCAAGAATCGTGTTCCAATAAATTGACTTTGGTACTTTCTGACACTGCCTTTTGGGTACTTGAACAATTTTTCTCTATATTGGAATGGAAATTTCACCAAAACTTTTTCCGATTCAACTCGTTCTACAACCCCAGCAAGCCACGGACCTCCGTTGGCTGATGTGAGGACAGTCATACCAGGATTTGGTACCTGTTGAAATACGTTTTTATTTTATCTTATTCAAGATAAATCTATATTCAAGTGAATTATTACGTACCAAAGTTTGAGTGTATTCCTCTTGTACTTCATCAGACAATAAACCACATGCGGCGTCCAAATATTCCTTGGGTCTCTTTCGTTCTCGCATCGACGGGAATTTGTATCCTTCCTCGTTGGGAAGCCACTTATACTCTGGCATTTACCTCTTTCTCGCATGAGTGGGAAATTATATCGCTGGCAGTCAATAACCGAACGGTTTTGTTGTGTATTTTTGGAACACGAAACATCTGGCATAAACCCTTCATCCTCGATGCATTCGTCACTAAGAAGGTCTTGCTCCGGTTAGGTTAGGTTTCGACTATTTATAATTGCAACGTTTTCTCCAGAACCATTGTCCTGAAGGCTTCGATGAGTATTATTATCTACGTCCTGTTCATTACATACAGCTACGTTTTGCATTGCACATCGGTTATAATCAATCGAAGGTCCGGCCACAGCTTACACACCTGCATTGTCATGTTCGTGGCATTTCCGCCGTACTCGTTTAAATGGGGTCAAAGGGCGGAAGTCTTGAACTGCAGGGCAATGACGTATAGTGACTTCGTACCCTTTAGAACTTGGGTACGTAGGACTTGCGTACTCATCCAGCACTTTTCGTATGTCACTGATTGTGTCCTCGTGTGGGTTCATCACATCATCGTTGTGTAGATCTTATGTCGTACGGATGGAAATCGATATCCGTAAACATGAAACTTCTATTTACGACTGGATAACTGTTTTCAAATATTGGCTAAAAGTAAAAACATCAATAATTAATAATTATTTTTTTTTTTATTATTAATTGTTTAATTATTATAGTATACATATACTTACAGGAGCGGAGAAACAATAATATAAGTACAATATAAGAGGTTAGCATTTGAATTATTTACTAAATGATGTGTTACCCCAACTAATGTCTTTCGGTTTCTAATCCAGCATTCCACAAACTGTCTAACTGTTTTGCTTTTTGGAGGGTGGCCAAATAAAATTTTAAAATTTTTTATAACCACATGAGATAGGCAAGTGAGGGTTTCCAAAAAACTTTCATACTCCTCCTTTGACACCGACCGTGGGTTGGTTCCAACACTACGAGCAACGAATTCGCGTATAACCAGCCCCACAATTTTTCGAAAATGCATGTTAATTTTTGATTATAGTATGGTTAGTGTTAAAAAGTATTTAGTATCAGTCAAAATAGGTGTACAACTTTTGAATTAAATAAATGAATATTTTATGAAAGAATTTTATCCAAGGAAACAAATACATATATTAAGGCCATATAATATTTTAATATAGTTACTATCATATGGTAGCTTAGGGTACCAGTAACTAGTTGTGTTAGTTTCAAGACGATAGGTGAGAGGGTTGATTTTATACGATTTTTCGTAATATCGAAATCATGATTAAACGTCAAATCAGCGTATACCTGAGTGAGGATAGCTCTATACACCGAAATAATGGTGACAACGATTTATAACTTTCGCAATACACAGGCTAAAGGGCCCCGAACAACGTCGTGGAGGCTGGAGTCTATATATATCCCGTGTGCGTCTATATATATGCCAAGTGAGTCTATATAGTATACCGGGTTGAGGACTTTGATCTTTTGTCGGGTGAGTCCCGCGGTAGACCAACAATGTACAATGAGATCCCTGACTCCGTGATATTGATGTGACGCTCACCAAATTCACAGGGATGGTAGCTTAGGGTACCAGTAACTAGTTGTGTTAGTTTCAAGACGATAGGTGAGAGGGTTGATTTTATACGATGTATATAGACTCACCCGGTTAAGTATAGTATAAATTCACCCGGTTAAGTGTATATTAGACTCACCCGGCTCAGTATAAAAAACTTGGTAACTGCATTCACTATTCGTATTTTTACACGAAACTACCGGGGATGGTAGCCAGGAACATTTGCAATGAAACGGTGTAGGATTCAAGTAGATCGCACGGTCATTCGATTTTTAAGTAATTTTTGAAATCGAAATTCGCACAACTGTCGGGTGATTCCCGTGCGATCCACCAGACTCCAGCCGTCAGCTCAGTGCCTATAGGGTTTTTCGTATTTTTACAGGAAACTACTGTCTATATATAGACTCACCCGGCCTACTCAGACCCCAACCCATTATTTTGATTTAAGTATATCTCGGTCGGGTTTCAACCTGGGTGCCCCGTTTCACCACCAAAATTTTTGTTTCAAGGCCCTCTAAACGGCCCCCCAGTATTCGGGGTACTTTTGACTCCCCCCCCCTCAAAGTTATTCCGGAAAAACTCGGCATGTCGTCTGACGTCTCTGAAACTCCGAGCGTTTTTCGTGTTTTTTTGGCACTTATAGGTTGTGACTTGTTATATTTTTGCCACAAGTCACAATCTATATTCATACTGAAAATTCCAATTTTAATAATATAATGTTTTGTTTTACGTAGGTAACTATTATAGTACGTTCATAGAACACCGAAACCGTATGAAAGCATTTTTTAAAATTTTTCCCAACTTTTTTGGATACCAAAACACCGGTCAAAATAAGTACAAATTAGCCGAATGTGGATTTTATTATATCAATCTCGACGATGCAGTTCAATGTCATTGGTGTGGAATAATTCTGCATAGTTTTGAAATCGACGATAATTGTTTCATAGAACATACTCGCTTCTCACCAAAATGTTTATATGTATTATTAATGAAAGGAAATCAATTTGTGCAAAAAGTATTAAGTAAATATTGTAAAATCGAAGTTATTTGCAATTGTGAAACTGGTTCGTACGACACCATTTGTTAAATCATGTTTTTATATATATATATATATATATACTGTTTATAATATTTGCTGTATTGGATAAAAAAAAAATAAAAAATATTGAATTTTTATCTTAAATGTGTTAATATTCGATTTAATATCTCGTGGACGTATGGTCTAGCGGGTTAGTGCGTATATAATAATTTAAAAATGTTTTTCAGGTAACAGGTTAGTAATTATATGAAAATCCCTCTCTATGTATGCACTCATCGGCTATCTGTACGTTCACATTTTTTGCATTTTTTTTTTTATCAAAGATTTTTTTTTTTTTTTAGTATATAGGTAATATGACTGCAAAGGAAAAAAACATTCAGTATGACTTCTAACAGTTATATTATTCCACTTTATAATTTTGTTTATAGTGTAAAAAATTATTTAACTATTGAAAAAAAGTTAACAAAATAATTTAATTATGAGTCCACCGATAATTGTCAGTAAGTCTACTTTTGACATCCGTGCTTTCAGCAAAAAAAGTATTACAGTTGGATTATTGATAAATAAGCAAATTTCAATTATTTTGTTATTAGAATGTAAACTTTCAAAGAAAATTATCACATTAAGGTTAGAAGAATGGTTTACATTGATGTCTGAATCTAATTACAATTCGATTATTAATGACCTAAATACAAGATGTAGACGTGTAAAGATAACCGATAATTTATCATATTCAATCAATGTTAAACATAGTTAAATTACCTTGCATATAAACGACAATTACATTAGTCTTACAAGCATTGACTTTGGACGGCTTAGACAAATTCAGAATTTGGTAGATTTATGTATTGTAGAGAAGCAGAAACGTTTGCCCAGTTACGAGGCTAGGTACATTTAACACAGCTTATGATCTTATTAAAAATGATGTTCGTGGTCTTCCCATAACTTGTCAGAGGAATGAATTTACAAACCAATATATTCAAAATTATGACTTAAGCTATTATTCGCATCTACAAAACGATGACACATCATTTTTACATGAAATATTACAATTCCATTTTAACGCAATGTCTGATATGATTTTACAAGATCTAATAGTATAAAAAAAATAGTCAAAAAATGCATATGTATAGTTATTGTTTTTTTTTTTTATAAAACTTTTTTTATTCAATAATCTATTTTTTATTTTTTATTTAATTGAACGTTACCTCGGATCATTAAGAACAGTAATAATTATAGTCTGCGTTTATTTGATTCAGTTAGTGTTTGATCTTACGATTTGGCAGAAGTATTGAATTCCTAGCACTTTTAAAATAGAATGTCGTCATCGATTCATCGACGTCGTACATTACTCCCTAAGTTGAGCACGGCTAATATTCTGAGTGTTAGTAATGGAAAATGTGTATA
>NC_042493.1:106109372-106109555 GCF_005508785.2 Acyrthosiphon pisum
TATGTATGAAATATATATTATGCTGACGCGATGTTTAGCTCGCGCCGTGTTAATAACCGACCGAGACTCCTGGCGGTAAATAGTTAAGTATAGTCGATGGAGGCAAGCTATTGTAGTAGGAGAAATTAAAAGATCGAAAAGTGGGATGGTGGAGATTTTGGGTGATACGTGTATATTATTATA
>NC_042493.1:106109655-106112153 GCF_005508785.2 Acyrthosiphon pisum
ACCACGCCACGATCATATTATGTCCACTGACGTACACAGACGGAGCCAAGGGCGTCCAGCTTCGAAAATCTAGGACGCCGGTGGATTATGATATTATGGTACAACGGTTTTGTGTGCGTGTCAATTCGGAACGTGCTTATTCCGGCTAGGCTGCTCAGCTGCTGCTAGGGTAGACTGCTGCCGCAACAATGAAAAACCCATTGACTGCAGCTCAGTGGCGGATCCAGGGGGGGGAAAGGGAGAATTTTCCCCCCATCACCGTAGTTTTCCTTTGTTTTACACTGTATTTAGTCAATTGTGTAGCCAATTTTGCAACTTTTTGTACTTTCCCCCCCCCCCCCATGCCCCTCCCAAAATTAAGCCCTGGATCCGCCACTGCTGCAGCTACGAAACAGTATATTATTATGCGTGCACAATAGACCGATATAACAATACGTGCAGTAATACACCACCGGGGTGGGACCAACAGCAGCAGACGCTTCAACGACAACAACAACAACGATAATAATAATAACATGAAGACTCTCTATAGGTTTTTTTTCACATAAACGGTGGTATTGTGTCGTCGACGGTATTATTCGTTTGACACAATAATGCCACCATCCTGTTCTTTATCCCGGCGTTTCTTCCACAAATCGATTACCATTTTGCCGCAATGCGTCCCGCGGCGGCGCGTGCCGAACCGGCGCCGTTGTCGTACTTACCTCGAATTTGGTGAATCTATATGAAACGCGTATTTTTATTATTATTATTATTATTATTATTACAAGACGTCTACGCCGAGCTTCGGTCGCCTGAAATGTGCGTTTCTTCGTCGTTATTGTCGCGTTAAATAACTATCCTTCCAGCGGTGACTTACTGCTGCGTGGACCACCACAATGTTTTATACGCCAGCATAATATTATAGAAATATTATATTCACCCTCGATACGACTCGATACGACTATTTACCCGGTGCCGGAATCGGTTCTATAATACTATAGTATATTATGTAATTTAGTATTTACATTTTACACAAGACCGCGGTAATAAATTCGAACGAACGATTTTAGAAACAATTCGTTATCCCAGTGATCGCCGCCCGTAACTATGTTATCCGACGGCACTGCGTAGTCGCTTTCGGGCATTAATTTCTGTATAAATTATTAAAATGTTTGACTCGAGCGCAAATCCCCTTTAAGATAATAACTGGCTGTAATAATATAATTAATATGATAAAATGATATCTTATGCGTGTGTCTATAATAAATAATAACGTTTTTTTTTCTACTTGAGTATATTTAAATTGGTTTAAAAACAGTTAGATTCGAGGAAAAAAATAATGATAGCACAAAAATTAAAACTAATTTCAATTCAAACTGTTATAGGTACCTACTTGTTTTGTTGGAGGTTTAAACCAGTCTTCAAACAAATATATATTATTTAAACCCATATAATATTATGTAGATATTATATAATATACCTATTTATATTCTTAGTTTTTTAAACAATCCTAAAAACCACTCTAGAATAGGTATTATTCAATAACTAAGGAAAATAAATTATGCAATCTAAAACATTTATGTTAATAGGAATTTCTATTTTATTTTCGAAAAAGATTTTGTCATGTTGTATTTTAACTTAAATGTAAGGTTTTTTTTCCAATAAATTAAAAATGTAGTAGGTAAGTGTAATATACGTTGTAACTTGTGGGCATATTCAATGACAAATCCCCCCGTGATAATAGTTATTTCACGTTTTCTTACGAAATCGAATGGTCTATTCCACTGTTTAAGTCATCCCCGAGTATGATTTTTAATGAACATGCGAAATATTTTATTCAAATGATTGTCATTTGAATGACACGTGCATCCCAGTAGGCAGAAAGTATATTTTATATAATCGGATTATACAGTATAACCTACATCGAGTAGCACGATTGGCTATAATTATTTAATATTTTTATAATATTCGTTCCGGCTCCGTGTACTTATACACTCGCTATTAAAACGTAACTAATTAATTTTTTATCACCTCATAAACGATACGAACTATAAAATATGTAATTTCCCACTGAAATATTCGCCGGGTTGTATGCAGTAATAGGTATCACCTACGGATGATGTCCACCGTACATATACAGGGTGATTTTTTAAACATGCTCACCCCATTATTATGCTTAAATTATGCATATATTCAAATTTTAATTTTTGGAATTTTTAAGTGTTATTAAAGACGATAATTTCGAGTACTTAGATTTTTCACATTTAAGGAGTATCCTGTGTTTTATAAAATATGCTGTTTATTAATTATTATAGGACGAAGAGGGCAAAGTGCAACCTGTGTAATATCTTGATCAGTTCCTATTTATTTTATATTTATACAATTATCAAATATATCTTATCTTAAAGTTATAGCACTTGCGTAATCTAGAAGCAAACCGGACTTGTATAAATATGGATACCTGTCTAGCAGCTATGTTTATTTATATTATAATATGTATTTATAATTCGATTATT
>NC_042493.1:106114428-106119524 GCF_005508785.2 Acyrthosiphon pisum
TTATACGGCACACTTTCAAAAAAAGGTCGTCTTTGAAAACCGCACAGTTTTCCCAAAATTATACCGTTCAATACCGCACACACTGATATTTATCCAGAACGCACACATTTATCTAAGATCACATTATCAGTTTGAATCACACACAAGTTGATCTTATTTGAAATTACAAAATTAATATAATAAATAAAACATTTCTCGTTTCTCCAGATAATATATGAATATTATTATGTTTTATATTTGATAGATATAGCTGATGTGTAAAACAACAGCGGATGATTACAGAAAACAAACTTTGACTTTTAAGAAAAGGGAACTTTAAACGTACACGTAAAGAATGTAAGAATAAAAAAACCATTTTCAATTTATATGTATACGATTGTTTCATAAGCAACGAAATAACTTTGATGGAGTATTTTTAACAATAGGATATAAACGATATTATACGCTCCCTATTAAAACGTACCTACTTGATTTTTTATCAGCTCATAAACCATACCAACTATGAAATATGTAATTTCCCACCAAAATCTTCGTCAGGGTGTAAGTAATAATAGGTATTCACTCACGGATGCTGTCCAGCGTATTATTATATACACGCATACATCGTCAATAAATCGTAAATATTTGAAAGTCCGGCAGCTGTTCTATAGGTACTGTGTCAATAATGAGTTGCTAAAATTAATAGCGTAATACAATATTGTATTCATCTATATTATAATATTTTTTTTTTACTATCGTATTTTAATTTTTATATAGTTACAGCGTGATAAGATATATGAGCTTAGTACTACGGTTATATACATAAAAACTTGATAGATATTGCATAATACATTTTAAGTGGTAATCAATTAGACCGGCTGTCGTTATACCGCACACTTTCAAAAAAATGACGTCGTATAAAACCGCACACTTTTATGGCTGCATCTGAGTTGGGTCCCGGATTTTTATATGTACTACACTAGTAGGGTCTCTAATTGTTTGTGGCGAGTACTACAATGTAATTGCATTTTCCTTCCCATATTTTAACAGACTCGGGACCGTCTATGATCTATATAGACCAAAGTAATAGTTAATAATGTTTTTTTTATATTTCTTTTTTTAGGTCCTTTGCCATTAAAAATATTTACAAAAATATTATAAATCAAACATAAAATGTGTTGTATAATATAAATAAAATGTGTATAAATATAAATATAATATAATTTAATATAAATAAATTGTGTAGTATAATATAAATAAAAAATAACACATTGTTTAAAAAAAAATCACATTTGTGCATTGCTAAAAATGTATAAGATTTATTTCAATAGTCTAATTATTGTACCTACCTAATTGATTTGCCTGAAATAAATAAATAAAATAGGCTAGCAGACCACATTCTAACGTGGATGCGTCGAACTTTTATACATCAATTCTGCACTGTTTTCTCAAAATTATACCGTTCAATAACGCACACATTTATCTAACATCACATTATCATTTTAAACCACACACCAGTTGATCATATTTAATCAAAATTATATAAAATATCATAAATTAATATAGTAAATACATTTTTTAAAATGAAACATTCGGTATTTTCCACATTCCACAGATTGCTATACTGCACATTTCTCGTTTCTCTAGATAAGATACGCATATTATGGTTTTCATTTGATAGATATAGATCTGTTAAAACAACAGTAAAATTATTACAGAAACCAAACTTCGAATTATAAGAAAAGGAAACTTTGAACACACATCTAAAGAATGTAAGTATAAAAAAGCCACAATTTTTAACTTATATTATCGTTTCCTTGCCATCTCACCCGTCCTCTACCTAGCTATAACTTTTTACGGGCGATTCAATTTAAATGTTTAAAACCACACCAATCCCTTAATCAAAGGACTTGCGTCAGCAAATATACCTGGTAACCCTAGGAAAAGATTAAAAAGGCGGTGGTGTCGGGACCTACTAATCTATAAACTTTAAATTGTAATATAATACTATTGTAAACCCATATATTTATGTACATAAGTAACTGTCAAAGTGCCTTTACTGAAAATATTTTAATGTTATTATATTATTATGTTTATGAAGATTAACCCGGCGAAACGGGTCGTGTAGCGTGTAATATTGCTGCATCGCTGGTTGTCGTTTGCGCATCACAATTGTTAATTTTGACCTTTCTGTAAGACAGTACTGCGCATAGTTCGATTATTGGGTTATACCTACATCGTTTGCACATCGACCGTTTAAAAGGTCATACAGCATTTGCGCATCAATATGATTTAACAATAGAAGTGAAAATGAGTGCACCCAAAAGTGCAAGTTGTTTTCTAATTTCTAGCGAGGTATCTTTCTTTTACAACTATTACTCCTGGACGTCAAAAACTAGACGTTATTCACAAACATTGGCCAAGTATTGATTTATGATATATTTTTTATTTTGATAATTTTTACTCAAACTATAATAATACTATCAGTGATAGTCTATCACCTATGTATATTTGTATTTGAACTATGACTATAATGTGCATGATTGCAATGAACACAATTTGTTTACTCAAACTGTATAGTTGTAATAATTGTATATGTTTTTTTGGAGTAAAAATGTAATTTTGTAGTTAAAAATGTTGAATTGTAAACTACAACTACATTTTATTACTTTCGTGAATTTGATGAGCTCTGTTAAAATTTGAAGTTTAAATGCGTATTTAACAAAAACTGGTGCCTATGTATCTTTATTATTTTTAAACATAAAAATCTTATATTATTCATTATTAGCTGTATAATATTATATGTAGCCATGTAGGTATTTACATTTTTATAATTATGACTACAATTCAATTGAATTAATGTAATTTGTTTTTAATTATTGTTTCTATTTATTTATTACATATGATTAATAACAATAATTGAATTTTCAATCAACAATTATTTTTATACCCTACTATTGTTCAGCACGTTAATGCGCATAATATGACGTACGATAATTTGGTGCAGGAAAACAAACAATGCGCAAACGATAATCGGCTGCTAATGCGCAAAAGATATATGTACGAAATTTTTGTACAAGTAAATAGATGATGCACAATTTCGCAAATGATAGAGGTACGGTCAGCTGTGAGTTGAGGACGAAACCTAAAAAGGTGACCAACGAATTTCAGACACAGATATAACATGATACTACCTGTGGACAAATTATTTTTGACACCATGATTGATTAGATATCGTTATATCTATATCATTGATATATATAATATATGATTGACTTTATTAGACTGGTTATTGTGATCTAAGCTTTTGATACGACTGCCATTATAGCCATAGTCATCACTCATTCAATTATAAACCAAGCCTGGGCAAGTTAATAATAATAAATTGTTAATTGAGTTAATTTAAGTTGATAGAAAACATTTTAAAAAGTTTGAAGTTAATAGTTATCCTATTTATTTTTTAATTCAGTTCTGTTAAAAGTTAAGTATATGAAAACTTACAATCAGTTACTGAAGTTAAGTTTTTTTTTTTTTAGATAAATAAATAACCATAATTATGGTTTGAAATAATAATTATCATCAATTATAATTTTAATTATATTTATTATTTCATTATTTATAAATTAACGTAACTTGGATTTGATTAAAAGTAACTTGTTCTTTATTAAGTTTATGTCAACAAAAATCAGTTAGGTTAAAAATTAAGTTTGTGAATATTAAATTTTAAAAAGTGAAGTTAAAAAGTTAAAATTAACTTAACTTTCAACTTAACTTTAACTTTATAACTCGTTTTTTTCCCAGGTTTGATATCAATCAATGGCTATCGAACTATTTAGAACGTTAAGCTTTTGGGTCGAACGATTGAAAATACTTAAAATTAACAAAGAAATTACCACTGACCCCCCAAAAAAAAACCCCCCCAAAAAAGAATACCATCGAGAACGAATTTACGTGCAACGATGCCATAAAATGTATTTGGCTATTGAAGGATTCAGTAATATTTCCTATAAACGTATACATAAAATAAATATTCTTTTAAATTCATAAATTAATAATTATAATCTTATGCAATGGCCGGGCCCTGTCCGGCGGTGAACACGCTCAAATCTTATTATTACTATTATATAACTGTTATCATTATTTTGACGTGCGGTTAATGCCTATGGGAGTTTTTTTGCTCGTTGTATCGCCCGCGGAAAGTGAATAAGTCTTTTGTACCTATATACCGCGCACGCGCTCACGATGGTTACGCGATCAATTTGTCATGGGTTAGACGATATTATTATTATAATCATTATGCTATTGAAATAATTATGCGATTAAAATTTAAAATGTAAAATATTAATACGCACATAATGCGTGGAATAATAAGGCATCGATAGGTATATTGTAATACAAAATTTAACAGTGGCACCGAGTACGCACTTATGGTGGTTCAAATGAACCACCTAAAATGGTGGGTGGGTTGGGACCGGGTGGATGGGTAAAAAATTATCCAAGATAATTAATACTATTACTAAAGTAAGTAGGTACTAGGTACTTACACACGTACCAGTTACGTATTACTTAGGTTATGCATTATTAGGTACAGTAGGTATTGTAATAGGTAGGTACTCAATAACCAGGTTACTATAATAAGCCCATGAGCGCAAATAGCGTTTGGGATTTGGGGGCCTAAAGCTTTACTTTGATAATATTGAATAAACTTAAAATAAAATTTAGGAAATGTTTGGGAGTGATATGGACTTCTTTTTGGGGTGGGACGGGGTAGCCCCTAAATCCCCCCCTATTTGCGTGAATTGCGCATATGAATATGCCTGTGTCGTTGTATACGTATTATTTATCGTTGCATATTATTATGCATCACCGGACATTCAAACTAATTTTGGATAAATTTTATTTTAACATGAAATATTGAATTTTAATATTTTTTTTGTGAATCAAATATCTCAAAATAATGTTTCCATATTTATGTATAATGTATTAACATGTATACTTGTACTAGCTGTATTACCTGATTATACTTGATGTATCTCAGTTTTAGTGTACCTCAATTCAAGAGCAAATTGGCGCGGGCGTTGGCGTGCCTCGCTATTTGTGAAATAATTCGAAAGATA
>NC_042493.1:106119934-106123839 GCF_005508785.2 Acyrthosiphon pisum
TAATCATCAGTGACTATGATGAAATCGATACAACAATAAAATAAAATATTTAATTATTTAATAAAATACAAATAATTTGCGAGCGTAGCGAGCGGCTATGTGTGGTTTAGAGTTTTAAATAATTTCTTTCGTTTTTGAATGATGAATTGGAGTGGGTGAGTGGGTGGTTGGGGGAGCTTTGGTTGGAGTTGAACCACCTTATTTTACTGAACTCGGCGCCACTACAAAATTAACGCGCATACATATTGCAATAGATCATAGGCGTATAAAATCATAATCATAATATTTCCGAGGGACTATTTAGGGTTTAGGGAATCGAAGAGCTCAACAACGGCGCACCGACTGGAAAAGACTTGGGTGTCCGGAAGAGTTTAAAAAAATCGTTCGCCCCGATTTTCTATATATTTATACACTTATACCTACACTATATATTCAACCTTCCCGTCTGCGCACGAGCCCTTAATGGGAGTCTGCTGATTTCAGTGTCGGGCCGAAATGTTATCGAAGTAGGTACCAGACGAACTACGAAGAAATCTATATACAATTTATTGTCGTACACGATACTATATGCCGACGACGGAGGTACGATAGAGCGACCATCATCGTGTCCTCGGGAATGAACGACGCGTCACGTCGCGCACAGTTGACGCAATATTATGAGATCCATATGCATTCCGATTTGATTTTTGACATTGATATATTATGATGACGAAAAAAATGTTCGTAATTTATAATTTTATCATGTTTTCTCGTGACTCGGAATGCATATGGCGACTTCCTAATTCCTATATCAGGACAATATTTCGATTAATACACGCGTTCCGCGTATTTAGTTCGGCATATAAGCTCCGATAATTGGCCGAGATAAAAAAAAACATTATGTGTTTTTGTTGTACCTAACTACAATTTATAGTACGACTGTTTTTACCAGTAAACTAAATTTTGATTTTATCGAAACGACGCTGTTATATATATATATGTATATTGTATACAATATTCAGCGCGATTTTATCAAACCATATACCAGGTAGTGAGTACTAAAATACGTTTGGGTACCTACCTATCCAATAACAAACGGGATCAATAAAAATTTAAAAATTACCCATAGTCGATAAATTATATTATATTATATTTTTTATTTATTTTTCTTAAACCATACGTATATTATATTTATGAATGACTGTATTAGATACCGATGAAGCAGGGATTTTTTTTAGTGTTGAGTGAGACACATTTTGCGCAGTGAGAAAAAGTAAGTGTGTAGTGAAAATTGTTACTTTGTGCAGTACAAAACAAGAATTTTAGGATGATATTTATTGATTACCTACTATTATTTGATGTAAAAGTTAAACACAAAAATTAAAAAGAAAGTTACCTACCTATAGTCAATTGACTGTTTTTATTTTTATAAACAATTATTATAATAAATTACATATTACTTAGTAAGTATTATTACTATTTACAAACAAAATTTTAAAATCATTTATTTGGTATATCATATAGGTTAGTCCGGATTTATATGTTTTTACATAGGTATCGTTTCTGGGTTTATGAATTCTTATGAAAGTAAATAGTAGGTACAGTATACAGTATACTGTAGTAAGCCAGCACAGTTGACAGTCAGTGTTCAGTAATATCTAGATTCAAATTAAGTACCTTCATCTTAGCTAGATGAATAAAAAAATTTCGTATCTAATTGGTATCTAAGATATAAATTACAGAAAAATCTACATAAATATCTGGATGAATCACGTTGTGTAATGGACGTGTTTTTTTTCAATAACAGTTTACCTACTCATTTATAGTCATTTTATACATAAAATATTATAATATTATCACAATGCTATATATATGAGTACAAAATATTAATAAAATGTTCGTACTGTTTTCTGGCAAATCGCAATAGTATTGTATTGTATGCTGTTACCACAATTTTTAGATAACAATAATTTAATGTACGATAGCCAATCAATAATAACAATAGCAGTTAGGCACCCGTCTGTAATGTAGCAGGTATAATTACTAATTAGTACCAAATTCGACCGTGATTTTGTGGTAGATGTATTTGTCATAGGTACATTGAAATTGGTACCGTATGTCTGTATGCTCAGTGTAATATAATATATTTTATACTTATATTTATTCATTAATATATTTTTGATACGAAATAACCCTTCCTGATTTGATTCCCTTGATAAATTACTAAACCAAGAATCCAATAGCATGTCAAGCATTAATGAAAATTAACTGTTATGATTTAAACATCTAGATAAAAAAGTTTCATCTACATATTTGTCTAGGTAAAAATTGAATATTCTATCTTCGTATTGATCTAGATATTAATTTAGCTGGTAATCTAATATTTATCTAGATGTTATTTTTGTTATCTGAACTCAACACTATTGACAGTTCGTAGATCTGGGCCACGTAGACAAATGCCATACTACCTACTACGATCCAAAAGTGGGAATAAGTTTGTGCTTTTTCATTAAAAAAAACCCTGCTATGAAGTACTATAAATAATAACGAAACAAAGTACCTATATCTATATATTTCTCATATTGTTTTATAAACGAAATAATTGAATGATTGATTGATTTAAGCAATATTCAATAATGAACTATACCTATAAATTTTTGTTCCCAAATGGGTTTTATAAAAACCATTTTGTTGTATAAAGATTTATACAAGTGCGTAGAATAGCAAATTTGATATAACTTGATGGCAAGTACATTATCTGTGTTTATATGCGGGTTTTTTAAGATAATTAAATATTTTAGTAAGTTATGCATATAAAATATAGTGACAATAATTAGAAATGCTTATTACTCACTTATCACGGGAAATAAATAGTAGTTGATACAACAACACTGTTAAATGGTTATGCCGACCATAATCTCAGGTTAATACAGTGACACAATAAATGTATGGTTGAGGGTACTAAAACGAATTAGTTGAATCAATGTAGGTACTTAGAATGACTATAAAGTAAACAGTACGTATAATCAACTACGATGAATAGTTGAAATTATTATTTTTATTATAATTACTATTTTATAAGGTTGAAAAACTGTAAAAAAAGGTTTAAAAAACCCGATCGCGGTTACTCCCGAATGGACCAAACGTGAAGTCTGTATATGCGCGTATTATATAATAATTATTGTTAAAAGTATAATATTAATATATTATAATATAATATAAAAACATTTTGCATATGTTGCAAGTGCAATGTGCATCATAATTGTTATTGTAAATGTAAATCACGCCACCGCATATTTTTGTAACGGGGTCATAAGGTCACTTGTATATAAAGACAGCCAAATGCACTCTGCAGGTACTGTCAGACGAACTCTCGGTTCATAATTTAGACTTGTGGTAAATGACTTAGCGATACGGATATGGTCATAATATGAACTTGTTTTCAAATTTACTGTGAGCGGTTCTCAATGATTTAAGGAAATATGGGTTTTATTTTTAGTGTACCTAAGTATTTAGTATTTACTATTTAGTAGGTTGCTAGGTAGGTCCGAGTTCGAATCCGTCCTACGATCTTCCGGGCGGCGTCCGCTCCGTGCGTTTGAATAGCAGGCCGCCCGTAATCTCGAAATTTTTTGCATTTTTTTTTTCGAATTTTTTCTCGTTTCTTTTTATATTAATATATAATATACACTACATGTTAGGTTAATATATTGTGTATCTATATGTTATTAATTTTATTAGGAATTATAATTGCATATTTCTCAAAATGTTCATTATTGTTATATTATATAAATACATATTATATTAATTGTTTGTGCGTAAATTATTTCGTATGTTGTGTGCGGTAAAGCACGATTGAGCATAAAATGATTGAAAATAGAATATTTTATGCTATGTTTCCACGTTCGCGAGGTCGAAATTTTGTA
>NC_042493.1:106125351-106128329 GCF_005508785.2 Acyrthosiphon pisum
CCCCCGTTGCGTCCAGGCCAGCCATCATCATTCATTTTAAATGCATTTATATCGTCAGGTGCATATTTTATCAGCCGCATGCTCTGCGAACAAAGTCTGTGCACGCCTATGGTCGGTCGGACGATCGGCGGGCAAGCGTAGCTTTCGTCGGTACGACGGTGGACGTAAGAGAGAGAGATGTCGCCGGCGGCCGTTACTCGTCCAGCGCGACTTGCCTTCCCATTCAACTTAATAAGTTACTTTTTTTCAAGATTAACGTGTGAACTTCAAGTTAATTTTGTTTCAAAAATATCTAAAAGTTAATTTTCGTCCTAAAAATAATGCAAATATTTTAATGTATCATATTAAATGTCCCCAGTAATTTTCTTGGACTTGAAGAAAAACTATCTACTAAACCATATTATGTGTCTGGAATTTTTATTTTTGCAAATGAGCAAATTTTAACTTTACACTAAGTTAAGCAACTCTTTTTCAAAGTTAGCTTTTGAGTTAACGAAAAAAAATAAGACTATTTTTTAACTTAACTTAATTATTTTAAAATAACTTAACTTAACGAGTTAAAAAAATCGTTAACTTGCCCAGCCTTGTATATTAATAATTACAACAAACACGAACACTCACATAGGTACGTACAAACGAGTATATACGAGTACCTACGTATATATTATTACATATACAGGCAACATCATACACAGCCAAACATGATAATATACAGTTTAAATATTATATAATCACAAGCAAACAACATCTCGCTAAAGCATACGTTATACATAGGAATGTATGTCAAACACACGCACACACATACAATAAATTGTAATAATTACTGTTTTCGAAATATATGTATAAGTACACTTTAAAATATACAGAATGTAACAAAAAAAGCTGACCAAAATAATAAAAACAAATATATGCTACTTAAACGTATGAGAAAAATTGATACAATTTTATGATTAGTAAATAGATTCAAAAATATACCCATGTTGGCAAATTTCTAATAATATTTTTAAAAAAGTTATTGCACTCCAAATAAATGTAATCAAAAAAATATTGATATTTCAAAAAATTCTAAAAAATAAGCTACTTGACTCAGATAAATGTTTTTACCATGTAACTCGTTCTTAAAATCAGATTCGCAAATTGGCTATTTTGGATTTATTCAAAAAAATTTAAAAATATTGAAAGGAACAAAAGTTAATCCATACCTAACGGTCTTTTATCAATTAATTAATGTATTACAAATATTCTGTTGCTATCGTAACAATATTTAAAATCAATTTGGTAGTGTTGCAGCATCAAATTTTGAACATAAGCGTTAATTTTTATTAATTAATTTTATGTGTAATGTCTATCGTTTTGAAAAGGTCCAAAAACGTACACTAATACTCATTGAATTAGACGTTTTACATGAAAAATGATAATAAAAAATATGTTCGGACGTGTGTTAAATTTAATACTCTATATTATAAATTATTATAATCCTGCATACATTTCTGTAAATTACGTTTTACTTATTTAGTCCAACTTGAGCCACTGTTATTCAACCCTGGTTTTTTTTAATGTTATTTACATATTATAATACCTACTTAATCAATTGGTAAACAAGAAAGTTACCTATCTATTATTTAATACCTAACAAGAATGTTATTATTTTTTTGTTTTTATTTTTATTATAATACTTATTTAATTGCTCAACGAAAATGTTTTTATTTTTTTTTTTATGTTAATATATACTCATTATGTACAAAAAATATTTGTTAAATTCAGAAAATTGTATAGTATTTTTTTTAAATTTTAAATAGTGCCCCAAGTTGGCTTAAGTAAATTATAAAAATAAGAAAAACATGAGCGCCCAATGTTGTCGAAATTCAGTACAACATACATGTGGGGCATACATGGAAATACAAACAAAACGGAAGGAATAATTTGTATGGTTCAAATTCAAAAGAAATTAATAATTCAAACCTTAACTAAAAAAAAATGTTACATTGAAAATACCTCTAGATTAATTAATTTATTAATCTAGTTATTTACAGTAGAATTTCAAAACTAACCCAAGTTTGGCCAGTACTTAAATTATTAAATACACACATTTATTATCACAAACACAAACATTAAATTGTAAAGCTTACATACACATTATATATACCTAATCACATATAGGTACTCTTAGGATAGAACATACTACATACATATATACTTTATAATATATACATACATCACACACATCTAAATTTGTTATACAGCTTACATATAAATATAAGACTCGTGTGTAAAAGCATGCATTACACACACACAGTACCTATATAGAGTTGTATAATGTATAATATATATTAGATATTACATGTAACATTTACATTGTGCGACTTTAGTTTTTAGAATCACTGGATAACATATACAAACAACGCATAAGATAGGTTACCTAATTTGTTTGTAGAAATATACGTCGCTTATAAACGTAGATCACTGTAAATATTTTTATTTAAGTCAAATATATTAAGGTAAGCCCTCATTAATAACTATGGATTAAATTAGGTGCCTATATGTTTTGTATTTTATGTATTATATACACACATTTTTCTTTAATAAATATACATTGACAACTGAAATCAATCATTTTGATTTCTTAAAAAAAGGTTAGTTTTTACAGACCCAAATTTTACGAATTTTGGAACTAAGTTCAAATGTATATTATATATTGTATTATTCTCTTATTTTGTAGTAGAGTTTATTAGTTTAATCATACCAATCAAATAAAATACTTTGAAAAACGTTTCATCTTTATGAAAAGTAACATAAATTTAGTCTTCACAACTCAATGCGTGATGCTATTAAATATAGATATTTTATAAATGTTCCTTATCATTTATTGATAAATATAAGTATATTTCATAATAAAAATCTTATTTCCTATGAAAACATACTCAGTACATAGGTAGGTACTCACATATTTTATTTTCTATAAAACATAGATAGGTACC
>NC_042493.1:106128379-106144759 GCF_005508785.2 Acyrthosiphon pisum
CACAAATCTAAAAATTTTTTAAACTACTTGAGTATTTCAGCTAAGAACATGTGTATAACACTACTACACTTATACACATGCTCTTAGCTGAAATACTCAAGTAATTTAAAATTTTTTTTTAGATTTGTGTAGGTACCTATCTATGTTTAACTTTAGTTTATAGTACTTATAAAAGCATACATAAAATATAACATATTTTCCAAAAAAAAAAAATGTATAAATTTCATTATCTTATTTTCCACGAAATGATGTAATAGTTCACAATTACAAAAAAAATCTAATAATTTGAAAATAGTTACCTACATATTAATAGTTATCACTATTTTTTATTTATTGTTTTGTAATTAAATTATTTTAATATTAGTTGAAAAATATGTGAATTAAATATTGAAATATGTTAACATATTGTGATTGTAATTAAATCATAAAACATTTTTTAGTGTTTGTGAAATTATTAAAATTGTTACTTATTCAAAAGTAGTTTTTGCAGGCTGTAACAAATTCAATTAATCATATTAATTGTAGTTGAGATACAGTTTGAGTACAGCTGGTACTGGTAATTGATTGATTTTGGCATTTAGAAGTTTACTCATCTCGTTTTCTTTCCGATTGCTCAGAAACAAGGGTTCTTTAACAGTAGCACTGACATTGTTTATTTTATCATCAACCAAATCTTCACTATTATCATCATCTTCCTCATAATCATCCTCGGATGACCCGGGTGGTGAAAAATTTAACATAGTCTCCCAAAACTCAAGATGAGTAGTTTGGTAATCGGGGGGATTAACGGCTCTAGAAGATGTATCGATTCTCTTTCTTTTTGTGTTATCTGGTTTTTTGAGCAATGTTTCATTTTGTTTAGAAGAACATCCTGCTTCTGATGCTTTTCTTTTTGTATCTGATGCAGTTTTTTTGAGTATACTTTTATCACACTGTTCACTTGTATTTTTTTCTTCAACATCAACACCACGGCCATTTTTATCGTCATCATTATCTTCTTTAGTGGTCTCATCCTCAGATGTTGAATCCAGATCTGATGTTTGATGGTCATAAATCATATCTACAACGCTCCGTAAACTCATCATTCCACTGCGAGTCTCATTTAACAATTTTTGATCAAAACTTATGTTTGGCTTACATTTAATGTGCATTTGCAAGTCAGGATGACTTTCAATTAAGCAATCTCGTATGGATGCACGAATGTTTGATCTGCATAACTCTTTTAAACTCAATGGTTGAACAGTAGCTGAAAAACGTACAAGAATTTAAAATTTATTTATTTTCAGTTTACAATATATTAACTTACGAAACTTTAAAACTTTCCTATTTTTTTCTGACATAACAAGAGGTGGTATCGATACTTGAAGGACTTCAATTGTTTTCCACGAGAGTTCACCTTCCCTCGTTACTTTCACAAGGGCCCCATTCGATGGCATAACCAATACACCACCAATCTAAAGACAGATAAGAAAAGTTTATTAAATTTTATCATTAAAGATTAACTTTAGAATGAAACAGTACTTTAATGAGATCCATCATAAATAAAGCTTGTGCTGGTGGTACTCCAGGTCCACAATAGACTCTATCATAATAACCCATTGGCAACAGTTCAAATGCATTACCTACATAAACAAAGACATTTTAATAATATTAATAATAATTTTAAGCTTCTATGGTACATAAATATTGACATATATTAAGTTAACTATAATTATACATGATATATTATTATACCTAATAATAATTAATATGTAATATAGGTTTTGTATTAGGGTATATTTTTGTCAAACATATGTTCAACCTATTATATGACTCATAGAAAAATAATGTTGGTATATTGACATTATTAGAACTAGGTATCTAAATAATAAGTAGGAATAGCATTGGTTGTAAGGTACCTTTTTCCTGATACATTTATTTTAAGCATACCATTGCTTACATTTAAACAATTATTGTTGTTTATAAATATAATTCTCAATTTCAATGTTACTAAATGGTATAAAAGATAAGTTCTATTCTTTATTGTGTATAATATGTAAAATAATATAATATTACATTTTTTAGTTAACCCGCAAATTATTCATTTTGAAATTATCAAAACTGTAGTCTGCTAGCTCAGATTGCTGATAAAATAGTTGTATTCAGTGATAAAGCTTGCTTTCCCAACTTGTTATATGCAGAACTAAGTTGCATTGTATCGTAGCATGGAGTAGTAGAATATAATATCAAAATACAGATTGAACAAAATATCCTTAATATAGTAACTGACGAATTCCATAAATGATCATTGAATTCAAAATTAACAAATTTTTTACACTGTTAAATGAAATGGAAGACCCTACAACTTCCTACTATTATACAATAGAACAACTTCCCAGGTTTTTTTAAATATATTTTAAGTTATTTTATAAAATAGATTTTGTAAAGTAAATGTAAAATAATATTATCTCCAAGAGAATTATAAGTTATAACCTATTTTTTTTTGATCAGACCTTTTTCACAGGGTTCTAATTATTTATGAGTACCTATTTATTTAGTTAATAACAATAAAGTATGTTATACCTTTGATGAATACTGGTTCACAAAATTCAAAATAATCAATTGCTGCACAATTTTCTTTAAATTCTTCCAACTTTTGATATGCAATATCTACCAAAGAACTATGAATTTCAATGCCGTGGTTAACTCCACTAATACCTATAAAAAAAATAAGGAAACATTTTGACAGTCAATTTAAACTTTAAAGAGTATAAATAGATTGTGAGTACAATGAATAAATATTGAAATAAAGCTTACCCAATAAAAGGCCGGCTAGAGTACTAAAATACCCTATTCCAGAACCAATGTTTAAAAACTTATGACCCTTGTGAAGATCCAAACATTCTAAAACAATAGCATAATGACTTGGTGAAAACAAATGAACATCTCCCGATTGCCAATCCGCATCTCTATAGGCATCTAGTTTACTATCATTGGTATAATATAATCCTCGGTCGACACTTCTAAGCACTTTTTCCACATTAATTGAGTGTATACACTGTCTCAAAATTAACATATCAACAAGCTGAACATTGCTGTTGTAGAGTCGATTTGTGCTTTCATATTGACCCATCTTTATTGATTGTTAAGCCACCAATATAATATATTGTAATCAACTGCAAACCAAAAAAAACAAATCCATGTTAACACTAAGAAGTGAAATTACAAAATTGATTGATATCAGAATTGTGCAAAATAAAGCAATTTATTATTTTCAATTTAGTTAGGTATTACAAGTCAATACAAATAAATTTGATATTTAAAAGCATAATAAATAATTAACATAGGTAGGTACACCCATAATAGGTTATACAATTATATTGTGCATATTATTATGTATATTGAAATTCGAAGATTTTCTGGCATGCAATACAATCTGAACTCATGGATAAAGACGGGGATAAAGAGATGTTGAATGTGTACGAGGTTGTAAGTACAACACCGATTTGACCATCGACAACAGGTACACTATACAGGGCCATGTTCACAATGCGATTAGACCAGTGTTTGGAAAGAATGTCATTCATATTTAGTGAACGATACATGAAAGTCATTTGTTTATTTTTCAAATAGAACATAAGCAAAGACGTCGTTTACATTATATTTAATGAATTTTAACGATTTTTAAATGTATTTACTATTTAATAAATATTGATTGATATTACTATTATAATATTATAATATAAGATAATACGGGTCACAAAAACAAAATACTTGAAATTCCAGTGGGCACGGCTAGACATAAAACAACAATACCTAATATTATGATTTCCGCGTATTTTGTATTAGTAGATATTTAAACGATAGGTACATAAAAATTAAATGAACGCATTCACATTTTCTAAAAACGTGAACTCGTTCATTGAAAAAAATGCGAATGCATGAATGAAGTAAATTGTTTAGTGACCGTTCCGAACACCGGACTAGACCACCGCATAGGTAGACCATCGCCAACAAAATATATTCGATTCCTAAATATTTTTACAATTTATTAAGGTGCGTTTACATTAGAGCTCGAACACGAACGAACTCAAGCGAATGCTACCGAACGATCCACATACGCGTGCGCACAGGGGGGGCCGGGTGGGCCGTGGCCCACCCTGCGAGACGTACCGAAATTTGTATACACAGTAATACATGATTTAAGATCACAATTTTTGATTTTTTTTAAATCACAGAACATTAATTAAGTAGGTGAAAAATAACATTGATAATCAATGATAATAAATTAAATGTCTTTAAAAATAAAATTTATAACATATTACCATTACAAATTGCGAAATTGTATTTATTTAAAATTTAAAATCGTGTTGACAATTAAAATATTTCTTTTTTAATTAAAAAAAAATATGTATCTGTTTTTTATCATATGAATGATTTGTGCCTTAAATAGTGGGTGATTACGACTTACGAGTAGGTAAATTAAAGTATAATTGTTTCTTTCATCAGTGTTCAGGTTTCTTAATCTTTATTGACTTGGCCCACCCTGCCACAAATGTCTGCGCACGCCTATGACGATCCAATGTAAACGATGCGGCCGAACGCGAACGAACGCATTCGCCCCAAGAGCGGTACGATCAAAGAAACTCTCCGTTCAGTTTAAACGGCATTCGGCCCGTATCGGATACCGTCACTTCATTTTTGTGGAAGCGAAGCCAGTCGAACACGAACGAGCCAACAATGTAAACGGACGCGGCCGAATGTTTAGCGAATATGCGTTCGCATTCGTTCGGTAGCATTCGCTTGCGTGCGTTCGAGTTAGGGCTCTAATGTAAACGCACCTTTACCCATACGTAGGTGCGGTACCCGTCGCCCGTGTTCGTCGACGTCTTAAAATCACGCAAAAAAACGAAACACAAACGAAACGATAACAATTACCTACGCGACAACACGAAATCACAACAATGCCGGGACAAGACGTAATCAATATTATTTCCCCGTTAACTATTTACCGAATCAGTAATCGCGATATCATATTATTATATTTTAATGGGTGCCTGGTGAGGTTATTCTATTCTGTGGTAATACTACGTAATATTTTTGTACTTACCTAAACTGCGATGGCGACGTCTGTACGACGGTGTAGCGCTGTCGTCGGGCGAGCGTAGCTTGTGAACTAGTCCAGGACAACAGGTAGACTCGACGAGCCGACTCTTTCATACGAACTAATCGATTGTCGAGTCGAATCAGTGTTTCAAGACTCGGCGACTCAGTTTGACAACCTAAGTCGGTTGGTTCAAAACACGGTTTGAGTTGTCGATTTGCCAGGATTCGTGGAGCAAGTGACGGTTGATTACCGATCTCGCAAGTTGGGAGTAGTTGCCCGTACCCGCTGGACTGTGACCATTCGTTAGTCCCTACCACCTGCACTCTATTCAGAATTCCCACTCGCTTTACGAGAACTCGTCTTGTGCGCGCATGTCTGTTGTCACCGTAGTGTTGGCGCTGATGTTTGCTGTGCCGCCGCCGCCGCCGCCGACGTGCCGCGGGGCGTGTATACGTAGTGAACAATAATATCGCACCGTTTTCACGAAGAATTGTATACGACTTAGGCACCGAGTTTGGTGCAGAACAATAGGGTAAAAGTACAAGAGAAGAGAGTAGAGACACGGCAAAGATAAAAATATATATATTACAACATAACAGGTAATAATTGTTACGATCTTGTTATTATGATCGTCGTGTATGCACGGCGGCGGCTGTCGATAGCGACCGGTGACGGACCGGCAGCCGACAGATCCCCTGGCGAGTGTCGGCTACTGCGCTGTGATTGGTCGCTAGTCGTCGGAATCTACCGTCACTCACTGCACCTCCGTGTTGGGGGGGGAGGGAGAGGAGTTAAATTCGGTGCGTTGATGATCGTTAGTCGAACATTATAAATATTATAATATTATTACTATCGTATAACACAAATTCTTAAATTTTGAATATAAACTTCCGGCCCGGCCCGGCGGCTCGGTTGCGTGCTCGAAAGTGGCAATTCTTAAAGGAGCACACGACACAAAAAAAAAATTATTTAAATTATTTTTAAATGTTAAATTATTGTAACTATGGCTTTATGAAATGATTTGATGAAAATCCGATGTAAAAAAAATTATTACTTTAAGAGATATTAAGAAATGTAAAATAGCCGCGTGACGTCATTGGGCCCTACTCATCGTAATTTGCTTATCTTATACGCGTAAAAGTTCCTCGCTTCTCACAACGATTTACCCTCCTAAACATTTTATTTTTGAAATTTAATTTACGTATAAATGTGTGGTTTTATGTGTTTAAGACGACGCAAGAATCAGAATTTATATATGACGTTTAGTTTTTTTTTAATATTAAAAATGTCTCTTTTAAGATTTTTAAAATATTATATTAAAATTAATATTGGATGTTAAAAAAATATTCCTAATACTGTACTCGGAATACTACCAAAGTCTGGTTTCCTACGACTCGTAACTAACGTGATAACAGCCAATTAATTCAGAAAATTATAACCAGTTAATTATCTCTTAGTAATCAGAAATCACATTTTTATTTTTTAATCTATGAAAATAAAAAAAGGTGAGCTAGTGGCCTAGTAGGTGTCGCTCTGCTGTACAGTAGGTTATGTGTGTTATGTTATGTTATGTATTATTACAAGTGGGTCATTGTCAGTGGTGGGCTGAACTTCAATTTTAAATGACGCATTTTCATAATTATGTACTTATAACAAAGTTATGATGTTAATAAAATGTAATCAAAAGAGCCAAGAGGTCAGGCTTTAGCATGTAATTCTGCGCCACAGTCACGGGGTGGCACCACCCCGTTTGAAAAGTTGACGCAACTGCGTCAAAATTGACCACTTTGGCTCGCCACTGGTCATTGTAATGGATGGTGTTAAATTTGAATTCAATGATTTAATATCATTGTATAAGAAAAACGATTCTGAGCGAAGACAGTCGGTCAGCCTATGACATTACTTACCATATTTGATGATATCATTGTGAATAAAGTAATTTATATAAAAGCTATTTACGTGGAACCATGTTTTAAATTTTCAATCCTTAGATATAAAAGTTGAACATTTTATAAATATTTAACTACAAAAATATTTGATACATTTTGTCAAAATTCGAACTTCAAATGCTTATGAAAAAAATTTGTTCCTACGTATTTTTAATATTTTTAACTACAGGCTATTGTAAAAATATGCCAGGAGCCTTGTATTAAATTTTCACGTTTAACATGTTTTGACAATGTCCGTATACAGCTCAAAAAGAGTCAAAATATTTTGAAAATTGTATAGAAAATAAAAATGTAACATTCCGTGAAATTGACATATACCTACAGTTATTCGTTTTTGAAATACAACAAAATAACAAAATCGCTACATACAATCTTGTAAAAATATGAACTTCAAACCGCTCATAAAAATTTAATTTGAATTGCTTGTAGACATTTTTTTTTGCTAAAGGTAGGCAACAAACTTATGAAGAATCAGGTATTACATTTTCAAATCTTCTATTTATATAGAAAAACTTTTATGAATTTCTAACTCAATATAATTTGCACATTTTCGAGAATTTTATGTATTTTGTCAATATTTAACTTTAAAAAAAATTGTGACTATGGATTTTTAATATTTTTCATATGTCTTTGAAACAATGTATTAGGAGCCTTCTATTAAGTTTTCAGGATTTTTTACCCACCAAATTAAGAACTAAATAAGAACAAAATAATAAATTACATTTTTAAAAATTATGGAATAGGAATAAACTACTTATTTAATCAATATTATACTATATTACAGTGGCAACTTTGCCATTTTTATATACTTATATAGATTATGTATAGATAGGAAAATAGATAAGAATATCATTTGTTCAAACTTTGAAGATATTAGCCTTCTTCTTACCGTGTTAGTAAAAATATTAATTTACTTACATAGATTAAAATAGTTTAAATTAGATTAAAATTATATAAATGCATATGTCATATAAACATATTGGCTTATTCACATTAAAACAGTTGTGGTGTTTTGTAGACTTTTTAATTTATCATTCACAATATGATGCTAATTAATTATAGTACCTACTTGTCGGGTACTGCCGGTACTGGTGTCTGGTATAATAATAATTAATAAATACAATTTATTTTAATTTTCAAATAATCATTATTTGTTTTATTTCTCAACATTTTTTTTCATGTTTAGTCAAATATTGCTACTTATATCTCATAATTTGGTTGAACTTTATCCACAACAAGATGAAGAACATACATGTGTTGTGTATAGAATTGCTCAAAGGACACAATATGTGCTTTTGCCTTGCGGGCACAGGGTCTTATGTATAAATTTCTTAGCACAATTACAAGCATTACGATGCCTAGTTTGTAATGAGGACTTTAACCTTGCTTTAAGAATCTGGTAAAATTATTGTATAAGTAATATATATATAGGTATACATAAATGTATGTAAGTAAAGAATAAAGCCTAAAGAAAGTACCAATCTTAATTGAATACATTTATTTTAAGAAGATGTCAGCGCATTATTTGTTTTCTCTCTCTAGCACACGCGCAACATAGACAAAACGCATTTACGCAAAATTATTTTTTAAATGTTTTTAAGTAATCTTAGAGTAACATCATTCAGTACAAAAAAGATAGAGAATAATATTTTTGAGGGAATGACATCGATTTATCTAAATATTGTCTCAAAACAATTTAAACATAATTTAAATGTTTTTGCTTATTTTGAAAGTCGAATACAAAGTCAAATAACAATAAATTAATATAAAATCGATATGTCATTCCCTCAAAAATATTAATCTCTAACTTTTTTGTAATGGGGTATTTTACTCTAAGACTACTTAAAAACATAGAAAAAATGATTCTGCGTTAATGCGTTCTGTCTATGTTGCACGTGGTATATATAGAGAGAAAAAATATTGCGCTAACATCCTCTTAAACACTTAAGACTATAAATGGTTGCTATATTGGTTATATATATAAAAAATAATAGTGTATTATATATTGGTTGCTATTGGTTAATCGGGCGTGTTTGTTGATTAGTATTATTATTTTTATCAATATAAATGTCTGAGAATCGTCTATTATCTAAGTTTGTAGGTATGCTGTACTATAAGTAATTCCGGAGTTATGGCCTCTTAAGTGTACAATATTAATCACACAGTAGTGTATCGTTGACACGTAGCAACATACACTATCTATCAAGGCTGGGCATTAACGAGTTAAAAATTAAAATTAAGTTAAAACGTTAAGTTAATTTTAATTAAGTTAATTAACTCGTTACTTTTTTTTCAAATTAACTTTTAACTTAATAAGTTACTTTTTTTCAAGATTAACGTGTTAACTTCAAGTTAATTTTATTTCACAAATATCTAAATTAAGTTAATTTTCGTCCGAAGAATAATTCAAATTTTTGAATGTGTTTTTACTTTGATGTATCATTTTAAATTTCCCCAGTAATTTTCTTGGACGTAAAGAAAAACGGAACTTTTCTCCTTTACGGGACACCCCTTTTTTTGGGGGGACTTAGTCATTTTTTGGGTAAAAAAAATGTTGGTGAAATCAGAATTTGGCTTCAAATTTCAAAAATTGAAGTTTTAACTTTATATCATAACCTTTAAATACCTATAATTCTTGATTTCTCGCTACGCTCGCTCGGACATTAAAATCGAAAATTCAAAATATCCCCCTATAATTTGCTGTGTAAACTGGGGTGTAAACTACCACTGGGCCCGCTTGGAGACGCAACATTTATAAGTTATTAAAAGTATTATATACTAACTTTGAAGTGTCATAACTTCGAAACTAAGCCTGAACCCCAAATTCTGACTTGACCATCGTCTTCAGCGTACTTAACTACATAAGTTTCAAAAAAAAAAAATGCAAAAAAAAAGGTGTCCCGTAAAGTAGAAATATACCAGAAAAACTATCTAACAAACCATATTATGTGTCTGGAATTTTTATTTTTGCAAATTAGCAAATTTTAACTTAACACTAAGTTAAGTTACTTTTTTTTTAAATTTAACTTTTAACTTAACGAGTTAACGAAAAAAATACGAGTAACTTTTAACTTAACTTAACTTAATTATTTTAAAATAACTTAACTTAACGAGTTAAAAAAAATCATTAACTTGCCCAGCCTTGCTATCTATGTGGTTATTTTTGATTATTTGTTTCCGTGGCACGATTAGTCATTAAAAAATTAATGAAAAACGTTATCGAAGCCAGCATTTTAAATGGCAAGTTCAGAGGTGAAAATATATTAATACCACGAATCCCTATTATACCTACATATGTGTCAATTCAATTTAAACGTATTCAATTTCCTATTAGATTGGCATTTGCAATGACTATCAATAAGTCCCAAGGCCAAACGATGTTTGTTTGTGGATTAGATTTGAGCACACCATGTTTTTCACACGGACAATTATTATACGTGGCATGCTCTGGAGTGGGTAACCGGTATACCATCCAGTTTGTTTGTGTTAGCTAAAGATGGGCTAACAAAAAATATTGTTCACGCTATAGCATTAAGAAATTGATATTGTTTGTTAATGTTACTGTCGTAATTAATTAATGATATATATAATTTTGAGAAATAAATTATAATAAATTAAAAAATTAATGTTTGGTGTTTTGTTATTTGTTAATTGGCTACCATGATTACTTGGCTCTATTTATATATATATATATATATATAAATGAATGTTTGTGGGTAGATTAGACCACTGGGAAGAAGATAGGCTAATTTAAAAAGGGTTAAATTTGGTTATTTTTACTCTTCGGATTTTGGTATGGTTAGGTTAGGTTTTTGTATTAATTGATTATATTAAGCCATCGTAGGTGGAAATGTGGAATTAAGTAAAAACGACAAACTTGGTATAACTTTGATATTTTAGAGTTAAATCATACACTTAACTTTTCTCAAGTTTGGGTAGGTATAGTGCACGTGCACTTGTGCACGTATACACGAGCTACCACTAATAACGATGGTCGTATAGTTATGTAATTATAACGTACATTATATTATTATAGTGGTCGTGTAAAATCCATTAAAAAACTCAACGATGCGTCCATCCATCGTTATCGTAAGACAGTCTGGTAAACACATTTAAGGCGTCGCCGTCGTCCTCGAATTCCAAAAACGCCATTAACATTGTGTCGCCGTTTGTGTACTTAAAAAACATGCACAATCACATTTATATGATGTTATATTCGGCTGGCGTCAGATTGTTTCACCGATAATACATTCCTAACATTCCTCGGCACCATTATTAGTTATTACCTTTTGTACCGATCACGGTTAATCGCACCAAGGTCAAAAATATTTGAAGAAGTTTTACCCACTCCCCCCAGCCACCGATGAACTGGACGTTTGCCGCCCAAACAAGGAAATTCCCCCCCGGAAAAAAAATTAATAGTATGTAAAAATATAAAACAATTAAATGCAAATCAATTATAGTTAAATTAATTGATAAAATTAGAACTCGAACGTCATAATAATACTAATAAAAAAATCTCTATCTAATAAAAATATTTAAAAACTATCACAAAACGTTTTTAATATAATATTATCGTCATTAGATATTTAGATAGGTAGGTACCTAAATTATTACGGAAATGTTGTGTGATTCTGTTCTATAATTATTCAACATAATAATATTATAATAGCTGCACTTTAGTCACTCATCTAGTCATCTGTAGAGTTTTAATAAATAGCCTTATTATATTTACATCAATACATTTCAAGTTTCCAATAACGTTTAACATGTTCTCCTTTTTTTGGAGTTTGTACATTTCATTGGAATTTGAACTATGTATTTTGTGGTACGGATAAATTAATGAATTTCGAACTATTTATTTTATTTAAGTCGCCTCTTTTCAAATTATTATTATTTATTATTAATAGGACTGGGATTTATGCGTGTAATAAAAAACCAAAAATATGTACATATATATGTAATTAAAATTGCCAAAATATGTAGTATAAAATAAAAAAAAAAGGTGGGTAAGTGATGTCGCTCTGCTGTACAGTAGGTTAGAAGTGGGTCATTGTATAATGGACAGTATTAAATTTGAATTCAATGATATAATATCACTGTATAAGAAAAACGATTCTGAGCGGAGACGGTATGTCAGTCTAGGTATAAGACATAATATTATATTATAGTCTATAGTAAAAATTTGAATTTCAAACGACCATAAAAATTTAATTTGACTTTCTTATAGATATTTTTTGTTTGATAAAGGTAGATAATCTTATAAGGAATCTTGTATTACATTTTAAAATCTTAGATTTAAAAAGAAAAATTTTTACGAATTCTTAACTCAAAATAATTTGCTAATTTTCGTGATTTTTCCATATTTTGTCAATTTTTGAACTTTAAATGCTTATAAAAAAAAACTGTGACTAAGGATTTTTAATATTTTTCATCTGCCTTTGAAACAATATACTTGGAGCCTTCTATTAAATTTCCAAGCTTTTTTAATCAACAAATAAAATTTAATTGATATATTTAGAAAAAAAACTAAAAAAAAATGGAAAATGAAAATGTCCGTAAACAGCTCAAAACAAATCAAAATATTTTGAAAAATTTATCATGTATAGAAAATGGAAATAAAACAACCAGTGAAAATGTCATGTATTTACAGTCATTCGTTTTAAAGTTACACCAAAAACCAAAATCAATTTTGTGAAAATAGATTTTGCGTAAAAATTCCCGTTTTTCCTTAATTTTTCTTTTGTTTTTCACGGCGCTTTTGAAAACTACTGGGAAATTTAAATTTTGACTTCCCCAATGCACCAACGATATTCACTTTCTGATCGAACAAGATACTGAAGTTAAAAATCGTAGCATTATACTTACTACTTATCGTGTACACAAACACAAAAATAAAATAATTAAAAAAAAAACACACATCATTGTAAAGTAAAATCAATACATTTATCTTTCCACTCAGAATCTAAAATATAATAATTTGTGGTAAAAAAATAAAAATATGCAATAATAAAAAAAAATATGTTATTAAATTGAAATACAATTGATGTTTAATTAATTTAAAGTGAAACAATGACAAACCATATATTGTTTTAAATTTTCAAAATTAAATGTACGTCGATTTGGCCTTAACACCGACTTATATATAAGTAGGTATATCTACTAAAGGAATGTTCATCAAGATGTTATCGGTGCATAGGTACTTCATAGCTGTAATTTCACTAGATGAAAGATTGAGGTTCATCGTGTCTTCATCCGCAATACCACAAATAATGTTTCCTATACATTTAATGATCTTCAGTCCCGAATTTTTGTTTAACACGACGTTCATTTTGTTCTAGTTTAAAAATTCAGCTGTTGGGCCCTTTGATTCATTAATTTTTAATGAATTTAAAAAAAAAAAACGTACAAATAAAATGTATGAATGTACATTCATGAATTAGGCACATGCTGCGTGTTTGATGTACCCAGGGTCTGATTTAGGCATTTTGTGGCCTTAGGCAAAATAAAAAAGTGGCCCCTTGTCAACAGTAGCGTTTATAGCCCTCCCCCCCCCCACACACAAACGAGTTGTATAAAACAAAATATTAATTTATATTAATTTAGTATTTACCTACTTATACATTTATTATATCTACTGGCTACAGATTTCTTGTACCTATTATTTATTAATTAATAATTATTATGTTACGGGCAAAGTAGACTTTCGGGCAATGTTTACATTACCCGGGCATTATGATAATGTTCGATTATGACGGGCAATGTAGGCAAAAGTATACATTGCCCGGACTGTATTGTATTGCCCAGTAAAGCTTGGGCAATATGAACCAAAATTTTTCATTTTATAATTTATTATAAACCTTTCTAATCTTATCAATCTTGTTAATTACCTTTTAGTTGAATATTATTACCTATTACTATTTATTTTTTTAATTACCATTACATTTTTGATCACAATTACATTGAACAATAATACATAAATAATATCATGACTTTGTTTTTACAAGTATTATTAGAATGACATTTTGAATTGCATTTTTTCCCTGATGCCTTACTTTTACATTTTTTGTTTAAACATTGTTGAGTACAATTACATCTATCATAACCCTATCCTCCTAAATTTGAATATTTCCTCACTGCTTCTCTCAGTGTAATAGTTAGATCAGGCACCTCTTCTACAGTAACAATTTTTCTTTATACGTAATAAACTGGTTACGACTATATGTGTGTTCAAACTTTCCTTCGGTGGTTCCTATCTTATAGTTATCGTTATGAACTATAATAATAAATTAAAATATTAAAATTATATGTAAGCCCGATTAACCGATAAGCCGATAATATTGTAGATATAAAGATAATCTTGAAACGACGATAATCGACAAGATAAATAGATAATATTAAGAGTTTCATATATTGGTTCCTGGTGACTCATACTAGTATTTGAAGTACTAAGTACTACTAACTGACAATGGTTTTATAATATTATACTATTAGTTCTATACTCTCATACCTATTACTATACCTCAAACCTGTCCTCACTATATTTCTTCTTAACTGCTTAACACAATAAAAAAAAAAAATTCACTTTGCAAATATTAAGTTAATAGCTCAAGTTACAATGTCCAATTTACTATGGGCAAAGTGTACTTGGACGATCAAAGTGTAACCCTACCCGGCCAAAATAGTATTTTAATATATTCCACAAAAACATTGGGCAAAGTGTACGTAGACCGGGCAATGTAAACATTGTGCGAAAGTACTTTGCCCGTAACATATACATATTTATAATTGATATTGAAAACAAAATTAAACATTTCTTTTTTTAATATCATTTATTAACTGTAATAGACTATACATTTTTATATTTATAATAGAAATAATTAATGAGCTATTTATAATATTACTTTTCTTGCTTTTTTTCAAAGCAAATTCATTTATTAATTTATTATGTCATCAAAGTTTGAAGAAGACGTAAGATCGCTTTCTATTGATAGTAAACCTAAGTTATCAATTCTTTCTTATTAAAAATAGACTTTTATTTATTTTCATTTACATTTTAGTATGCTAAGGCGATCAATCACTTAATTTTTTTTGAAATATTATATGTTTCTTATATTTATTTTATACGATGAAAGGCGTAGGTACGAAGTACCTACTCTAAAAAATAAAAAATACTCTTAATAAAAATCCGAGGCTCTCTAACAATGGAGGCCCTATCCTGCCTTATGGTAAATATGGCCCTGGATGTACCTACTTACCTAATTTCATAATTTGATAATAATATACTTATTTTAAATCCACCAGCGTTTGATAAAATAAAATTTTAACTCTGAAATTGAATTTGCATAAACATAAAATAAACGGCTTCAATTATTGGGTACCTATATTCAATACTCGAAATTTCATAATTTTTTATTAAATTAAATTTAGGTTTTCAGATTGAATATGAACTTAATTCATATACAATTGTTATAAAATATATATTTCACAATGTATGGTATGTCCAAGGTCCAACATATTATATACCTACTATAAATGTATTGTTTACAAATGCATAAAATTTATATAATATTTGTTTTTCGATGAATTAAAAATATGTTATTATGTGTTGATAACTAGCTAGTTTCATAATATATTTTTTTTATTTTTAAAGTTGCTACTCGAAAATATTTGTTTGCATAGGTATTTATAAAATACTCGAAAAAACATTTTTTGTCCATTCTTATTTTAGACTCTGAGTGAAACGATGAATGTATTGATTTTACAATGATGTGTGTTTTTTTATATTTTTATTTTTGTGTCTGTCATCACGATTTGGGGCAGTAAAACTGATTCGATTTTCTTTAACAGTATCTTGTTTGTTGGGAAAGTGAATCTTCTAGTTGATGCATTCAGGAGGTCAACATTTGAAATTTACAATATTTTTCAAAAGCGCCGTGAAAAACAAAAGAAACATTAAAGAATAACGGGAGTTTTTACGCAAAATCTGTTTTCGAGAAAATTGATTTTGGTTTTTGGTGTAACTTTAAAACGAATGACTGTAAATACATAACATTTTCACTGGTTGTTTATATTTCCATTTTCTATACATGATAAATTTTTCAAAATATTTTGATTTGTTTTGAGCTGTTTACGGACATTTTCATTTTCCATCTTTTTTTAGTTTTTTTTCTAAAAATATCAATTAAATTTTATTTGTTGATTAAAAAAGCTTGAAAATTTAATAGAAGGCTCCAAGTATATTGTTTCAAAGGCAGATGAAAAATATTAAAAATCCTTAGTCACAGTTTTTTTTTATAAGCATTTAAAGTTCAAAAATTGACAAAATATGGAAAAATCACGGAA
>NC_042493.1:106144809-106159568 GCF_005508785.2 Acyrthosiphon pisum
AATTTGAATTCAAATGATATAATATCATTGTATAAGAAAAACGATTCTGAGCGGAGACGGTATGTTAGTCTAGGTATAAGACATAATATTATATTAGGTACCTATAATAAATTCCAAATTAATCATATCATAATATTTATTAGGTACTTATAACGCGTTATACATCAACAAAAAACCGTGGTACTATCATAGATATATAATAGTATATACTTTAGAAGTTTCAAGTACCCACGAATAATATTATACAATCACAACAAAATAACTAAAATAGTTATCCTAGGTTTTTAATATGTAATTTCGTCCAAATTTGTACTTAAAATGACTATAAAAATAAACTGCGTAAATGTATTTTTTAGATTTTTTGGTAACCGTTGGTAACAGAATTAATTACTTACGTGGAATTTTGTTTTAAATTTTCAATTCTTAGATACAAAAATTGAACATTTTATAAATTTTTAACTACAAAATAATTTTTCAAATTAAAATTTGATAAATTTTGTCAACATTTTAACTTCAAATGTTTATAAAAAAAAATTGTGCCTATGTATTTTTAATATTTCTCAACTGCTATTGTAACAATGTATCAGGAGCCTTGTATTAATTTTTACACTTTTTGGCCCAATAGATAAAACTTTATTGATATTTTATAGAAAAAATAACTAAAAAAATTGAAAACTTACAATGTCCGTAAACAGCTCAAAAAGAGTCAAATTATTTTAAAAATTTTATCGTATATATAAAATGCTAATATAAACATTCAGTGAAATTTTCAAGTTTCTACAGTCACTCGTTTTTTAATTACAACAAAATGAGAAAATCGTTACGTAAGAAATCGAGTGAATATCAAATGTTGTAAAAATATGAATTTCAAACGCCCATAAAAATTTAATTTGAGTTTCTTATAGACATTTTTTTTTTGGTAAAGGTAGATTATCCTATAAGGAATCTTGTATTACATTTTAAAATCTTAGATTTAAAAAGAAAAATTTTTATGAATTTATAACTCGAAATAATTTGCAAATTTTCGTGATTTTACCATATTTTGAACTTTAAATGCTTAAAAAAAAAAACTGTGACTAACGATTTTTAATATTTTTCATCTGCCTTTGAAACAATATACTAGGAGCCTTCTATTAAATTTTCAAGCTTTTTTATCCAACAAATAAAATTTTATTGATATTTTTAGAAAAAAAACTAAAAAAAAATGGAAAATAAAAATGTCCGTAAAGAGCTCAAAATACATCAAAATATTTTGAAAATGTTATGGTGTATAGAAGATGCTAAGATAAACAATCAGTCAAAATTTCATGTATCTACGGTAATTTTTTTTAAAGTTACACCAAAAACCAAATTCAATTTTGTGAAAAATCGATTTTGCGTAAAAATTCCCGTTTTTCCTTAATTTTTCTTTTGTTTTTCACGGCGCTTTTGAAAACTATTGGAAATTTCAAATGTTGACCTCCCGAATGCCCCAACTAGATTCACTTTCCCAACAAACAAGATACTGTTAAAGAAAATCGAATCAGTTTTACTGCCCCAAATCGTGATGACAGACACAAAAATAAAAAAAAAAATAAAAAAAAAAACACACATCATTGTACAATCAATACATTCATCGTTTCACTCAGAATCTAAAAAATTGAAGAAATAATGTTAGTTAACACATGAAACTTGAGCAGCATATTTGTATTTATATTATACACATATTTCTGAAGGCTAATTGTACATTTAATACAAACAAATAATTTTAATTCACTTTTTTTAAAATATACCTACTATGTCACTTTACCCGGAATGTCGGGTAAAACGACATACAACATTTGTATAAGCAACCATTGTATACTGGGCAATAGAAATAAATTATAAAATTTTTGCAATTTAATAGTTTGATCAATTTTTTATTATAAATAGCAACACTTTAGAAATATATTTTAATATAATTAATATAATAATATAAACATGAAAATAATATAATAATAAACACTGCTATGTCATTTTGCCTGATATCATACAAGTTTTTTTCTTTTAAAAGTTCTTCTTTTAAAAGTTTTTATGGCCAAGGTATTACAATAAGCTTATTTGTAAAATAATTTTAGTATTGCTTGCCTTTTTATGTTCAACTTCGAATAAAAAAAATTGAAGGAACATAAAGTTTTATATTTTAAAATTAATTTTTAAAAATGACTAAAAAAAAGTTGATAAGACAAAAAACACATTTTTGTTATCAAATTCTCTTGTGCCTATGTATTTTTAATATTTTTCAACTACTATTGTAACAATATATCAGGAGCCTTGTATTAAATTTTTATACTTTAAGATAAAACTTTATTGATATTTAGGTATAGAAAAAAAAAACTAAAAAAATTAAAAACTGACAATGTCCGTTAAACAGCTCAAAAAAAGTCAGATCATTTTCAAAATTTTATCGTGTATAGAAAATGCTAATATAAACATTTAGTGAAATTTTGAAACATCTACAGTCATTCGTTTTTTTAATTACAACAAAATAAGAAAATCGTTGCATGAGAAATCGATTGAATATATTTTTATCTTGTAAAAATCTTGTAACTTCGAACGCTCAAAAAAAATGTTTTGATTTGCTAGTAGATATTTATTTATTTTTTTGAAAAAGGTAGACAAACTTATGAGGAATCTTGTATTACATTTTTATATATTAGATTCCAAAGAAAATTTGTCATGAATTTCTAACTCAAAATAATTTGCAAATTTTCGTCATTTTTGCGTATATTGTCAATATTAGACTTTAGATGCTTATAAAAAAATTGTGACTATGGATTTTTAATTTTTTTCATCTGCCTTTGAAACAATATGCTAGGAACCTTCTACTAAATTTTTAAGATTTTTTAACAAATAAATAAAATTTTATTGATATTTATAGAAAAAAAACTAAAAAAAATGGAAACTGAAAATGTCCGTAAAGAACTCAAAATAAGTCAAAATATTTGGAAAATGTTATGGTGTATAGAAAATGCTAATATAAA
This sequence comes from Acyrthosiphon pisum, assembly GCF_005508785.2. NCBI lineage: Eukaryota > Metazoa > Arthropoda > Insecta > Hemiptera > Aphididae > Acyrthosiphon > Acyrthosiphon pisum. The sequence continues at coordinate 106,147,812 of NC_042493.1, forward strand.
CATTCAGTCAAAATGTCATGTACCTACGGTAATTTGTTTAAGAGTTGCACCAAAAACTAAAATCAATTTTCTCGAAAACAGTTTTTGCGTAAAAATTCTCGTTTTTCCTTTATTTTTCTTTTGTTTTTCATGGCGCTTTTGAAAACTATGGGGAAAAGTACCATCTAGATTCACTTTCCTATCAGAAGAGATACTGTAGAAGAAAATCGAAGCACTTTTCTGTCCTAAAAGGTGATGACAGATACAAAAAAAAAAATAAAAAACACACATCATTGTAAAATCAATACATTCATCGTTTCACTCGGAATCTAAAATACGACTTAATGCCTTAAAAAAATGTATAATTTCAAAAATTAAAAAATATAGCAATACCTATATCGTTTAGTTTATAGTTTATTAATAAACAAATGATTAACCGCGTCAGGTTTCGCGTTAATAGTAAACAAAATGATTTTTAATACTATTTTACTAATTTTAGTTAAATTTGTTTTTACCCCGAAGTTGTTCATTATAAGTACCTATTAGAATTAGAAGCTTTATTATCAACATAGCACTCACCATGATAAACATATTCCACATTGCCGGGACATAACACTTTAAAAAAATTGATGCGTGCCCCGAAAAAGCTCTCGGAAGTTAGGTTTCCTAGATTCCAATTGTTCAATTATTCGGTTTACACTATAATAATTAATAATTATTATTATAATTAATAATTATTATTGTTGTTTTATTACTGTCATTGTATGTCTATAACATTTTAAAAATATTATGAAATAAATAAATTGATTTTGTTCTTCAATTAATTTTTGACAAGTTTTAATATTATGTTAATCAATAATTTCATTACCTATAATTTTTTATAATAATAATAATTTTTTGTAAAATTCATCAATAGTATCTTTAAAAGTGTATTATTTCGTAAAATTTTCGAAATTTTGTAAAAATTTGAACTTAAGACGCATATTCAAAAAATCATACCTATATGGATTATATGCATATTGGTCTCTTATTTCTCAACTGCTATTAAAACAATTTATGAGAAACCTTATATTACATTTTCAAACTTTTAGACCATCCAAAAAAATGTAATTTATATTTACAGATAAAAAAATTAAAACATTCTCAAAGGTCAATAAATAACTCAAAATTATTTTAAAAATATTATCATGTACGATGTACCTACCTAATAAATGTTATCATGTACTTATAAATAAATTATAAAGTGTTAAAATACATATTTGGTAAAAATTTCAAGTACCTTACCTATTTGTTTTTTAATTACAATAAAACGAGCAATAAAATAAGAAATAGTTCGATGAGAAATCGTTAATTTATATGTGTGAATATCCAATGTCGAATTAATTTGAATTCCAAACAATCACTAAAAATTATTTTGACTTTCCGGTCAACTTTTTATTTGTTAATGATATAAAAGCTTAGGAATTTTGTGTTAAATTTTCAAATGTTTGTTATGAAAAGGATTTTTTTTTTTAATGTCTCCCTACAAAGTAATTTACACATTTCAAGATTCTGACGAAATAATCAAAGTTCTAATAATTCAAACACTCATAAGAAAATTATTGTAGATTTACGATCAACTTTTTTTTTATTTCCACCAACAAGAACTTATGAGGAATGTTGTATTAAATTTTCAGGTTTTTTGATTAAACGAAAAAGTTCTTTCGACATTCATCAAAAAATTAAAAAATTTAAAATTTCATATATAATTCAAAAGAGAGTGAAAATATTTTGATAATGTTATCTTGTATGTACAACGTTTGGTAAAAATTTTAATGAGGTAGATACCTATCTAAATTCTACAAACAAAAACTAGGTGCCTAATCAAAAAATAAAATAGAATTTGTCAAAAACTGGTTTTGCGTCTGTAAATAATTTTTATATAAATTACAGTGCTTCTTAATTTTTTTTATTTTTCCAATGCTTTTGAAGAGACACATAGAATAAATGATATTTTATAATTTTACCTATTAAATCAGTGTAATCAGAGAACGTTTGGGTAAACATAATACATATACAATATCAGACAATGTATCTTATAACACTTTTATCAATATAATAGGTATACATCACTTCTGATCTCTTTATTCATTCAATCACTCAGACTCAGTATGATTCATTTTTTCAAAACCATAAATGTGAATATTACTGAAGTTTTTGAAACCCATCACGGTAAAAAGTGCATTATAATTTCCAATTGGTAATTTAAAATTTAGTGAATTTAGAATAAACAAAGACGAACGCAACATTTTTTGTTACACCAACTAGACGAAACTATAACATAATATGAATACATTTAAATAAAAAATTAATGAATTTAAAATCGACAATAATACTATCCACGTTAGGTTGGAAAAAAGAAATTTTTTATTAAATAAGATTACAGTGAATAAAATCAAATACAATTTTTGAATTAAGTAGATTTAGTATTTTTGTAATGACCCAATGATTTAATATAACATTATGTAATACAAAAAATATTTTTGAATTAGTTACAAAAAAAAAAAAATTAGGAAACAATTATGAGTCAACCTTCTGTTGGTGTTGGTAACGTTAATAGACTCTAAAAAATAAAATAGAAAAAATGTGTACCTAAACGTGTTATTTGTCTTTCCAATCGTTCTCCCAATTTCAATGTAAAAATATCGTTTTGAATGTGTTTCGGCGTTTAATTTTACAAAAACCTGTAGATATACAATGTTAATAATTAACATAATTAATATAATTAATTGGTTTTACAACAGTGTTTATGTTATAATTTTTATTATTTTTTTTTTGAGTCTATCGGGTAATAGAACAGTTGCCGATTTTTTTTTACTTTGGCCCACCCATCCCAAAATCATAGCTACGCCACTGGTCATATGTTAAAAATATTTATAAAAGCTATAATTTGTAATTGTTACTAATTAGGTAAGATATTGTTTTTATATTTGTAAACTTTTTTCCTCATACAATTTTTGGTCTTAATATTGGTAATTATATTATAAAACACACATTTTTACTTTTTATTTCTATTCCAAAGTTTTATTAAGATATCTACCTTGTGAGAGTTTGGAGTTTTTTAACTTGGTCCAAAAACCACCCACGCCCTGAGAGGAGCACTCAGATCGTGACCTACAAGCTGCACCGCATGTATGCCCTAAGGCCAGGGCAGTGGAACTTGTAGGTTTTGATACACACAGGAGTTATCAGGAAACTCCAGATTTATTTAATATAAAAGGGGAAAAGGGTAACGCTATATGGTTAATTGAAATAATAAAAGTTAATTTAAGGTAATCACATGATCTATATTTTACAGAGACAGGTATTTTAAGTATGATAAATAGTTTTAATACTTTAACAATTTCATATAAGGCAATTTTGTTGAAATGTCATAATGTTCAAGACAAATAATATAAATAATGGAGGCACGCAAGAAATAATGTAATTTTGGCATTCATGTGAATAATATAATTGTGACACATGGCATTATGGCAGTTATATGGAGTGAAGGGATAAGAAAGATTAAATAACAGGAAAATTGGAAGCTTGTCGCAAGGTATATTTTTTTAATATATTATAATAAATTGAATAATATGACGGTATAACTTAATTTCCTAGCCCTCGGGAGACTACTCACCACATTGCTCGTGGTACATTTTCGCTGGGTTACCGGGAAGAATACCTCATGGTATCTTTTATAAATATAGATTATTCTTTAGTGTTTTAACGTACAACGCCGAAGCGTGAAACTTGCGATAGCTCGGTTAGCAAGGAGGAAAAAAATGGACCCGCGTCTTGTGACGCCTTATAGTCGTGCTTTACAAGTGGGATACAGGAATGGAATTACTAACAGTACGTGGAATTTATTATTAATACCTATTATAGGTCAATTTTTTTTTAATACTATAGATAAGTATACCTATAATAGATATGTCTTATACCTAGACTGACAAACCGTCTCCACTCAGAATCGTTTTTCTTATACAGTGATATATTATATCATTGAATTCAAATTTAATACTATCCATTATACAGTGATCCACTTGTAACCTACAGTACAGCAGAGTGACATCCACTTACCCACCTTTTTTAATATTACATCTAAGCTTTTATATTATGTAATACCATTGAGTATAGATACTATCTATACTCAATGGTAATACATATCATTAAAATATAATAGGTATCTGCAGCTGTTAATATTATTATTTTTGTTCTAATATTATATCACATTTTTGATTACATAAATCCCTATTCCCTATTAACCATTGTACATAAATACCATAAACCATAAATTTAATTTTGAATTTGTATGTTTTGATGAGCATAATAGTATGAAATATATTATTGTTATCATATATAAAATAAATATTGTAATATATTTATATATACCTACCTACCTATAAATTAGCATAGTTATTTCGTAAAATCATATTAGGTATCTATCGATCATTACATAATAATATGTTATAATATAGGTATTTGCCATTAACTCATAAACTTTCATAATTAAAACAATTAGGAAATCAAATTAAAACTTTTATGAGCGTTTGAAGTTCAAATTTTTACGACATTGGATATTTACTCGATCTCTCATGTAGCGATTTTCTTATTTTGTTGTAATTCAAAAACCTATAGCTAGATACCTACTTGAAATTTATATCGAATGGTTATTTTATAAATTCCTATTTTTGATACACTTTTCGAAATGTTTTGACGGTTTCCAAACTGTTACGAACATTTTCAATTTTCAAGTGTTTATTTGTTAAACCTAAAAATTAAAAAATTATAATATCAATAAACGATAAGTGATAAGTGATAACAGACGTCTAATCAACGCGTTCTGTTTACCTACCAAACTTTCGCGGAAATCGACTGTAATAATATTTTATTGCATTAGTCCACAAGCTAGGTAGCTTGTGATATCCGAAGTAGTCTCGTTCTATTTTTTCCAGCACTGAAGGACGTGTGCACGATGGACACACAAGAGAACTCGAGAAGCCGTCGAGAGCTAGCTGGTCGGTCTAGACCGGTGAACTCGACCACCGATGCTCTAATCTAGGTTAGTAATTCAAACGAAATATTATAATATTATTGTCCACCAAAGTAAAAACGAAACGGCTGTTGTGTATATTGTAATGGATCGCCGATCGTTTATTTCCCCCAATAATCATTAATCAGTGTGAATGTATTAGTAGGTACCTCAGTGCGGCGTGTATCATAAATTGATAAATTGGTATTGCTCAAATAATTTTAGGAGACCTACCCTTCATAATACTGTAATACCGACCTATAAAATGACTTATTTTTTCATCTATCATTTAAGGTGTTGCCCGAGCAGCACTTGGACCATATGTTACACGCCACTGAGGTACCTAGTCACTATATGTTTGTGATGAACACTTTTGTTTGCTGCAGCACCCGTTCCATATGATTGCTTTGCTGACATGGTTGAACATGGCGTCATCGATACGAACATTAAACATGACAAGCCTGCTGATGAAATGCTGTCGGATTGCATCCAGTGCATTTGCGTCGTTACGTTTCTCCTGGTGTTTGGCCAGGCAATGGAGTTATTATTGTGGCTTCCTACGCTCATTTGTCGGCTGGCTATCTTGTAATACCTATCCGTGTTTCTGTATTTTTACAAGTTATATCTGTATTTTTTTTCTTTCATAGTTGGTCTACAAAAATAATCGACATCAAATCATCCGAGGAAGATAAAACAAATCTCTGTTACCTGGAGTTTCCCGACTCCAATTCCGGATGCATGGGAGCACTCAATTTAATGTCAAGATAAAGTGTTCTTAACCTTCAGTCAACACCATACAAACAATGTTGAAAAATGTCCAGTTTTCTTACAAGCTGATCATCGTTGATTGTATGGGTTTTTTTTCGACAAATTATATCCTATAGTTAAGATGTAGATAATAGTTTTATCCATACAGTATATAATATCCTTAAAATATTTGACAACTAAAACCTTTATTGTAAATGATGTGTGATTTCTAAAAACTATTTATTACCTATAACAATGGTACAAATATTAAATTTGATAAATGCACATTTATCTCTTCACCTACCTTCCATGTTTAAATATTCAGCTAATCTATTATGAATAACTGTCTTCATTGCCAAGTATGTTGTACACTTGGCATCAATTAATTTAAAATCTCTTATTAAAATCTGATACTAAATAAACAACAATTTCTTAATTTAACCAATAGGATTTAATTATGAGATAATTACCAAAGTTTTTAATTTATCCTTGTTAGCATCAATAATTTTCAATTCATCCATAGTTGCTATAGGTATGTTCTAACTAGACTGGTTGAATGATCTTTGGTCTGTAGTGGTAACTGAATGGGTTAAATGTGTGTTTATATCTAGCAAAAGTTCTGAATTTTTCATTACATCCACTTAAATGATTTTTAATATTCTTTTTGTAATGTGAAGGGTTTCATTATTGAATCATTAACCCAAAAACTAGATAATATTGGCTAAAATAATTTTCCTCTTTTATTAATAGGATGACCATCAAAATTAAACCACAATTCCAATGTAGACAAATTGTTTACATGTTCAATTGTTATATTTTAAGTGTAAATTAACCCTGCTAAGATACCAAAATGAATATGTTCTCCACCACCAATTCTTATGATATCAATATCACCTGATTGAGGTGTAGATAACAAAGTTCTAGAATCAATGATAATAACTTCAAACAATCTAGATTATCCACATTCTTTAACAATTTTAATAATTTTTTAGCAGTAGTTTTTAGAATTTTAGATGCAACAATAAATTATGTTAATTTAGATTGAAAAAAACAGTTGGATCAGAAATATTTTCAATTTTTCCACTTTCATAATGTTGACTTTTATATACACCATGTTATCAACATTCTCTTGTTCTACTATAGTTAATTCATTTGAATAGTCATGAATAAAATTAGATAAATCATAATTAGAAGTCTGATTAGAAATATGTACACTTTTTACAGCCATTTCTGATAAATCGGATATTCCTTCTTGGATAAAATCAAAATTATTACTAATTTTGGGCACATCTTTTCTTCTTCTTACTTTGGATATTTTAGATAAAGTGCTACTAGGTTTATAAGTATGTTTTTGGCATTTTAACAATAAAAAAAAATGTATACATTGTTCATAAAAAAAGTTATCTATCAAGGATCTGAAAAAAAAATTATTGTATATTATATATTCCCATTTTAATAAAAAGCTGTATTTGTACGTGTGACTCCATTCCAATCAAAGCTCATACACCTGAAATATTTGGTGGTACCTCTAGCTTAATTATACTATTATATAATATGTATAATATAAAATAATTAGGTACATTAATTATTAAGTACGTAAAATACTTTAAGTATTATATTAGTGTTTATTAATAATTATACATTAATATACAGTGTGTTCACGGAAACAGGGAACATTTAATCAATCCATTGTGATTATTGCGGAAAACTGGACCTCCTACGTCACCTGACCCCCTCCCATCCAGTAGGGGTACCAATCTCGTTGCAGGCCTGCCCTGTGCTAAATTGTTACTTTCATACTACCTACCTATTATTCTTTACAGTAAAATCTTGATTATCCGTCTCCTGATTAACCATATTTACAGGTTAACCGTCAGTTTTTTTTTGTATTAACATTATGTGCATTACTCACGAGATGCAGTAACATCTTAGTATATTCTTATCGTCCTTTTGTAAAAGCTGGTATTTACAGCAATACCTGCTTACAAGCTTCCGTGCCATCAGTTGCGATTCGCAAGTTTGCGATTTTGAGACTGAGTATAGTATTTAATATTATGTAAAAATTCACTAATGTCATTTTTGTTAATTCTCAGACCTCGCTGCAGTCTTGCGTATACCACCTGACATTTGTGATCCAGCAGTTTGAGACAGCCGTGCTTAATAGGACACGTTTCAGGTATAAACAGCTCTAAATGTGTGTACTTTAACGAGTTAGTTTTGTGCAGTGACGTGTCCAGCTTTATTGAATGGGGGAGGGGGGAACGTACCAATGTGGTTCAAAAACCAGGATTAGAAAAATGTATGTTTGATTTCAATTTTTTTTTAAGCATATGGTCTATAATTACAAATTAGTGTAATTAAACAACTAGTTTTTAAAATTTATAAAACTATTTTATATCCCTAGTGTATTTTATATAGTAAATAATTTTAATTATTAGATTATAAGATTAATTATAATTTATTTTGTATTGTATTGTATTTTATAATTTCTAAACCTGTATCATCAAATTGGTAGTCACTTTTGCTGGTAATCTTTTTAAAATAATTATAAACATTGCGAATCTATGAAAACCTATTTTTTTTTCGGAGTTACCTTTAAAATCAATTTTAAATCTGCTTTCAGTAACTGTTAACAAGACACCTTTGGAGCAATATGAATCCCGTTTGTAAATTTTGCTTTGCGTCAATAGATATGGAAAGCTGTCATGTGAGTATCATATATTATAAAATAATTTTATTTCAAGTATCTACTTACAAAATAGCTGTGACAAAATAGTAATATATTAAACATAATCAAATTTAAAAGATTCCAATCAAAATATCTGGCCTTAAACTAGACGCAAATAGTATATGAGTATGATTATAGAGTTATTTTTTTTTAATAATAAGATCAAAATAATTATGGCAAAAAAATATTGACATTTCTGAAATATTATAATTTTTAATGAAAGGTGAAATACATTTTTATAATTATATGAATTGAGTACCTATATATATAATGAATTATATAAAAGAATAAAATACTATGCATTTTTAAAATATAGTCGGACTTGGTTAACACAAATTTGAAGGGTTTAAAGTTCAAGTTATCCAAGATAATACAATAGAAAATGCTAGGGACATAGAAAAAGTTTGAGGTATAAACAATCCCGAGTTAAAAGAGCTAGAGTAAAACTGTTCAACTGTTTGCAGATACCACCCATCAACAAGTTTGGCAGACAACCACCACCAAGTCTACCATCAAGTAGGGTTTTCACAAAATTAAATTATATTTGTATATTTATAATAGCTATAATTTATTTTTGTTTTTCATTATTTATTTTCAGACCAATTACAGAAATATCAAATAAATTAAAGAAAACCATATCCATAAAAAAACAACTGGAACAAGGTATCAATCACCACCTAAAATTGTATACTTAATTCATATTAAATACATAAATACATTTAAAATTTTTGTTCAGGTTTAAAAGCGCTAAAAAATGATAATGCCAAACTAAATGGAAAAATTGTTACACTCCAAAAATTAACAATTACCCTAAATGAACAGTTAGAAGAGAAAACAATTAAAATGCTAAGCTTACTGAGGAATTCAATACTGCGCTATTGGATAATGAGTAATGACGATTACCAGTGCTGTATTTGTCTTCAAGTATTCATAAGGGTAAAACTTTGATAATTATTCAGGAAATATAATATACATACTCGTATACATATAAAATATACCATTAAAAATATAATTAATCATAGAGAACTACATTTTTAATTATTTTATTTTACATTGATTGGTTGCTCACACATGTTTTGGGAATGGTGCATTGACAAATGGTTAGAGAAAAATAATCATTGTCCAATAAGTCGGGTTTTGATAGTCACTTATACACACTGATTAAATATGAACAACTTTATCCAAAAAAGGATGCAACTGATGCCAACTAAAATTAGATTGGCGTTCAGGAACTTGGAAAAAGCCCGAGCTAAGTAAAAACTATCAAATAATTAAGTACCTATACCGTAATTTAATATATCCAATTGTTACAAAATTAATTTATTATTATAGGTATACAAATTCAAGCTGAACGTAGGCGACTTGAGTTTATAACAATAAGATTAAATCAACATAGTCCAAGCTAATATAAAGTGGTAAATGTATCCCAACCCCACTAAATTACTGTATACAACATATTTTGAATTAAACTATTTCTATACTTGTTACAAAATTAGTAACTTGATTGTATCATGCCTTATGGTTAAATATCAATAATAGCATATAAGTGGTTGTGTGCCACATTAAAAAATAGCTTATATTTTTCCAAAAATAAAATTTTAATTGATTTTTTAAATGTGTACTATAGTCTACAATGTGTGATGCAATCAATTCACTAAATACTTTTAAGATATTATGTACCTACTATAGAATTTTCATTTAATATTAAAAATTCCAAAAAATTATTTGTACATAGTTTGTAACATTACAGAATTTTTAGGTCTTATTACAAATACACTGAGCATACCTGTCCCGATTATTATCACTATTACTACGAGTCATTATATCTTTGTTTTTTTTATTTTCATTAAGGTAGATATTGTGCGCTAATGCACTAATGACTGCAGTGTTATGCAACATCTGTCCCCTGACCCCCTCAACGTGCAATGTTCAGTGTCAACACACCGTAGCCTACGGCCGCTTGGCCTGTCAGCGCTTCTTGACAGAGCATCCTGTCCCCAAGTAATAAATTATTGTAAGAAAATCCATACGATACAACACTGACCCGCCTTCTTCCATACTCGGAACGCCATGCTCGACGCCGGCCGTCACCCAAGCTACAACAGCCGACGTCAACTCACTCGTTTTTTCACGGCTTGTCGCCAAGACGTCTTTTTGGACAACTGCCGGTCAACGTCGAAAACACTTACATCTTCCACACCAGAACCTCGTGGTCAACCAACTCAGCCAAAATCGTTATACTTAAACTGTATTTATGTATTCCAACCGGTCAAACCTCATGCCATAATGGGCTAGGACGACAACAATAGGCCCATGGTGGTCAAAGCCACCACTCCAATAACACTGCCCAGTTCCACATAGTCAGCCTTGGTCGTTTTTCGTAATATAAACTTCCCTGTATCCCACTTGTAAAGCACGACTATAAGGCGTCACAAGACGCGGGTCCATTTTTTTCCTCCTTGCTAACCGAGCTATCGCAAGCTTCACGCTTCGGCGTTGTACGTTAAAACACTAAAGAACAATCTATATTTATAAAAGATACCATGAGGTATTCTTCCCGGTAACCCAGCGAAAATGTACCACGAGCAATGTGGTGAGTAGTCTCCCGAGGGCTAGGAAATTAAGTTATACCGTCATATTATTCAATTTATTATAATATATTAAAAAAATATACCTTGCGACAAGCTTCCAATTTTTCTGTTATTTAATCTTTCTTATCCCTTCACTCCATATAACTGCCATAATGCCATGTGTCACAATTATATTATTCACATGAATGCCAAAATTACATTATTTCTTGTGTGCCTCCATTATTTATATTATTTGTCTTGAACATTATGAAATTTCAACAAAATTGCCTTATATGAAATTGTTAAAGTATTAAAACTATTTATCATACTTAAAATACCTGTCTCTGTAAAATATAGATCATGTGATTACCTTAAATTAACTTTTATTATTTCAATTAACCATATAGCGTTACCCTTTTCCCCTTTTATATTAAATAAATCTGGAGTTTCCTGATAACTCCTGTGTGTATCAAAACCTACAAGTTCCACTGCCCTGGCCTTAGGGCATACATGCGGTGCAGCTTGTAGGTCACGATCTGAGTGCTCCTCTCAGGGCGTGGGTGGTTTTTGGACCAAGTTAAAAAACTCCAAACTCTCACAAGGTAGATATCTTAATAAAACTTTGGAATAGAAATAAAAAGTAAAAATGTGTGTTTTATAATATAATTACCAATATTAAG
>NC_042493.1:106159618-106160575 GCF_005508785.2 Acyrthosiphon pisum
AAATCTATATATACAATTTATTGTCGTACACGATATTACATGCCGACGACGGAGGTACGATAGAGACCATCATCGTGTCCTCGGGATGAAACGACGCGTCACGTCGCGCACAGTTGACGCAATATTATGAGATCCATATGCATTCCGATTTGATTTTTGACATTGATATATTATGATGACGAAAAAAATGTTCGTAATTTATAATTTTATCATGTTTTCTCGCGACTAGGAATGCATATGGCGACTTCCTATCAGGACAATATTTCGATTAATACACGCGTTCCGCGTATTTAGTTCGGCATATAAGCTCCGAGATAAAATTGGCCGAGATAAAAAAAAAAACATTATGTGTTTTTGTTGTACCTAACTACAATTTATAGTACGACTGTTTTTACCAGTAAACTAAATTTTGATTTTATCGAAACGTCGCTATTATATATATATATATATTGTATACAATATTCAGCGCGATTTTATCAAACCATATACCAGGTAGTGAGTACTAAAATACGTTTGGGTACCTACCTATCCAATAACAAACGGGATCAACAAAAATTTAAAAATTACCTATAGTCGATAAATTATATTATATTATATTTTTTATTTATTTTTCATAAACCATACGTATATTATGTTTTATGAATGACTGTATTAGATACCGATGAAGCAGGGATTTTTTTTAGTGTTGAGTGAGACACATTTTACGCAGTGAGAAAAAGTAAGTGTGTAGTGAAAATTGTTACTTTGTGCAGTACAAAACAAGAATTTTAGGATGATATTTATTGATTACCTACTATTATTTGATGTAAAAGTTTAACACAAAAATTAAAAAGAAAGTTACCTATAGTCAATTGACTGTTTTTATTTTTATAAACAATTATTATAATAAATTACATATTACTTAGTAAGTATTATTACTTATATTTACAAACAAAATTTTAAAATCATTTATTTGGT
>NC_042493.1:106164981-106165859 GCF_005508785.2 Acyrthosiphon pisum
TACAGCAGAGCGAAATCCACTTACCCACCTTTTTTTTAAATTAAAAAGTGGTAGGTACCTATGTCATATTAAGCCAGTCTCCCCCACAATAGCAGTTGAAAAATATTAAAAATACATAGGTACAATTTTTTTTTATAAGCATTTAAAGATCGAATTTTAAAATTTAAACCCGAATCGTTACCTTTTAAACCATAGAATCATATTTTTATATTAAAAAATGTGAAATTCATTACATAGGTCAGCGTTTCTTGGTCAGCTATACCGACTCATGAGATTTTACACTGGTTAAAAAAAACCTTAAGTATACCTGAACAAAATATCTAGAATTTCCACAAGCTGCATTAATTAATTTTACACAAGTGTGTTGACATATATTATATTAATAATCAGGGGTGTATTGGTACGGAGACGCGGGTATACAACTATACTGCATATACTCGTCAGCAGATTTTCGATTTTCAGTGGATACCCAAAGTAAAATCTCATTTTACGGGTATACGCTCCTAAAATAACCCGAAAACCAAAAAAAAGTTAAAACTTATTTATTAAATATTAGTTCATAGGAAAAAATTGTTATGGTGTTTTAGTGAATTATTTATCGACTGAAGTATTGGATATAACAATATGCGTTGTGTTTAATGCATTTTAAGTTCAATTTAGTTTGAACTTTCAAGAAACAACAAGTGTGTAAACTGTATAACCCGTAAGGTGTATTGATCACTGGTATCCGTTTTAATTTTTAAATTCAAATAATTTTACTTTTTAGTTTTTAAATATAAACGGTCTACCTTTGAATCTGTAAACGCCGTTACCGATCCTACGAGTTGGGGCGGTTGTCGGCAACGACTTGCGTAATGTGTTAAAACCTGGAGCGGGGA
>NC_042493.1:106167117-106169446 GCF_005508785.2 Acyrthosiphon pisum
CTAATTAGCCAACACGCAGCTGCTGATGATAGGAAAGTGAATCTAGTTGGTACTTTGTTGAGTCAAAACTCAAAAGTATAAATGTTCCCAGTAATTTTCAAAAGCGTCGTGAAAAACCAAAAAAAAATTAGCAAATATAAAAGTAATTTTTACACAAAACCAGTTATCAACAAAATCGATTACGTTTTTCGGTTGTAACTCAAATAAAACGGAATAACCGTAAATTTTTTTATTTTAACAAAGTTTTTATATCATATACGAGCATTTTCCATACAAGATATTTCCTACAAGATATTCAAAATATATTTACTCTTTTTGAGCTTTAAACATTTTTATTTTTAAATATCTTCGCTAAATTAATAATTATCTCTGTCGGTCAAGTTGAACACAGATCCACTATATATTATTTTTAATGTGGGTCTAAAGTTAAAACTTTAACAAAAATCATTAAAATTGAGAAAATTAAAAAATGTTCTACTGTCCAGTGGCATCGAACACGTACTTCGGGTAGTTCAATTGAACTACCATGAAAATTGGGTGAGTGGGTAAGTAGATGTGTGGGCGGGTAAAATAATAGAGTACAACTGAGTCTTTCTGCATTAATTTTATTAGAGAAAAGTTGCATAGTAACAAAACATTGTCAATTATTTATATATAATTAGTTAAAGCTGAATACGGGCATAGAGTATGCCGTGTGTTCTGACTATTGAATAAATATTCATAATAGACGAATCAAGAATTATTATTCATTATTATTATATTTTGATTAATGTTAAAATATTTATAGGCATATGCAATTTTCGATAATTATACATTTTTTGATTTTACAATGATGTATGTTTTTAGATTCTGACCGGAGCATGGAAGCTATTGTTTTTACAATGGTGTTTATTTTATTTTATTTTTTTTATTCTTTTTATATCCTGTATACAAAATTTCTTCCAGAAAGAGTGTTTCGATTTCGATTTATAGTACTTTATCTTTTAGAAAATTGGATCAAGATGGTACTTTAAAAAAGTCATTTTTCAATTTTCTTAATAGTTATTTAATGCCACGGGAAAAATCACGGGAAAATTACGAAAAAACGCTAAAAATGGTATTTTAATTTCTAACGCTTTGTTTATCACTAGGGCTAGGAAAATAAAGCACTAAAAACCTACAATAAAGGAATTAAGAAATTGCCAATAATGCTACAAAAAAAAGCATTTTAACCAAGAAAATGCAACTAAAAAAGACTTGAATATTTTTAAGTTTAACTGAAAAATATTTTTAATACCAAAAAATAATTTATTAAACACATTTTTATATGTTCACACTAAGTAATTCTTAGAACAACTAAGTACAATTTATAAATATTGAAAAAAATAAATTAAAAACCGTTTTATTAAATGTTGATAAATGTCAACGTATTACGTAACCATTACTCCCCACTCGGTAATCACTTTGACAAAATCTAAGAATCTATTTTCAGAAATATTTTCCGATAAGGCAATAATACTTCACTACGAAATCATGAAATAAGTATATATATTATAACACAATTAAAATAAATAATAATTAATAATTTAGATAAATATGTACGTAAATGTTCTAAAAATGTTAAATATGCGTATAACTAACAAAAAAAAGCTAATAAACTGACAAAAAAGTACCAAAAAAGCATTTATTTACGAATACCATAAGAAAATGCAAAAAAAGCAAAATCAAAATTGCATATTTGAACTCTGTGATGAATGAATCGAATTTTGTTTTTGATTAGCTATGCCCAGCTGTAGTACTATGAAAGAAAATTCAAATGCTACAAAATCCTAGCCCTATTTATCACCATAGAAACGAATAAAAAATTATAATATTTTAATATTAATTCAACTTACATGATAAAATAAATAATAACAAAATATAAAATATCAAGACTGACAAACCGTCTCCGCTCAGAATCGTTTTTCTTATACAATGATATTATATCATTGAATTCAAGTCTAATACAACCATTATACAATGACCCACTTGTAATCTACTTTATAGCAGAGCGACATCCACTTACCTGCTTTTTATATTTATATTTTTTTTGTGTCTGTTATATTATATCAATAACATTTTATCTCTTGAGTAAAAAAGCTTGAAAATTTAATAGAAGGCTCGAAGTATATTGTTTCAAAGGCAGATGAAAAATATTAAAAATCCGTACCTAATCACAATTTTTTTTTTTATAAGCATTTAAAGTTCAAATATTGACAAAATACGTAAAAATGACGAAAGTGTGCAAATTATTTTGAATTAGAAATTCATAAAAAATTTTTTTTTTAAATCTAAGAATTGAAAATATAAT
>NC_042493.1:106169675-106181312 GCF_005508785.2 Acyrthosiphon pisum
CAAGGCTCCTGATTTATTCTTACAAAAGCGGTTGAAAAATATGAAAAATGCATTTGCACACATTTTTTTTATAAGCATTTGAAGTTTGAATTTCGACAAAATTTATCAAAATCACGAAATTTATCAATCATTGCAATTAAAAAATTATAAAATATTCAGTTTTTATAACTAAGGATTGGAAATTTAAAACAAATATTCTAATAAATAGTTTATACTGTAATCAAAAAGTCTAAAAAATATATAAACACAGTTATTTTTACAGACATTTTAAATTTAAATTGGGACGAAAATAGTAATTACATATTAAAATTTAAAACCGAGAATAACGATTTTAGTTATTTTTAAATTAAAAATATGAAACTTATAAAGTATATTGTTATATATTACGTACACGCAATGACCTTTTCAAATGTGATTTTTTAGAAAAAATGAATTTAACCTACTGTAGTATATACTAATGCCTAATACTAAAATTAATTACTTTACTTAGAATAATATCATAAAATATGATTACCTAGCTCCTAGCTATAGGAATATTATAGCCTATAGGCTGACATACAGTCTCCGCTTTGAATCGTTTTTCGTACACAAATCATTAACTTGCCCAGCCTTGGTGTTGCTATCATAAGTGTCCTACCCAACATGGTTTTAGTACAGACCTGAAACGCGAATCTGCTCTAACGAATAAAAATAGGTACCACCTATCACACATTTTGAATTGATCAATGTACCAACTGCAATGCTTCGTTTTCAAAAATGAGCATACCAGATTTAAAAACTATTTTATATCATATTAAATAATACTATACTGTTTAGAATAAGTTTTTATTTTGCGACGGTTAGACGTCGTCCCCACTACGGCGGCGCGTCATGCGCTGCCACGGGACAAAGCCACGCACATACACAGAACTTGGACGCCGAAGGCTGTTCTTATTCTGAATAGAGTATAATATGATATAGTATATTATACTGTAAGAAAAGAAAAATAATCAAGCAAAATAAAATTTACATCAATATTGAAGTTTTCATAAATGTTTATATTTTAAGAGCATTCATTTTCAACGTGATAAATATTATTCGAATTACATAATTCATTCCATTTTGTATAATCCTAATTAAGTTGTATGTATTTGAATTCGAACTAACAGTATAATTAGGTAAAATTAATATTTTAGTTGATATGATATATTTAAGATATTTACTTTAAAATTAACCAAATGGGTTTTGTAACATTTAAGAATTTAAAAGGCTTAATTTGAATACATACAGTAATTATTGAAACATTATTAACAAAAAACAACATACATAATTCTTTAAAAATAGCTTCAATTGAGTGTGTTTATTTATTCTTCAACTGCAGTTGAAGTAGTGTTTAAAATAACCTCAAAAGAAAATGGTGCAAACGCATAACCGAGACCTTTGTAAAATTTGCTCTGGAACTCGACCCTAAAAAAACCATTCAAATTACATTAATGTTTCTATGTAAATTAATGAACTATGTATAAAAAATAAATTATATAATATTTAGAAATAAAAGGATAAAAACATCTTTTAATAGACATTTAAGATGCAACTCAATGATTTATGTAATCATTTTTATAATTTTTTTTTTTTAATGTAGTAAAAACAATGAATTTACCAATGCAAACGAAGTGTATGCAAAAATACAGAAAGACCTTCCATCAGCACAAGAATGCCAACTGTTAAGATTGCCCAGAAACCAAAGATAAACCACAACCAAACTCCACCTATCCATGAATTCAATATCAGACCATTGGTCATTACCATTCTCCATAACACTTCAGATAATTCTAAAAATATTTTAAATATAAATTGAGTTAAAATACAATTATACAATGGACAGTGAATACAAATAACTATGTATAACTTACGTGCATGAGCTAAAGAAAGAGCCCATAAGCGAAGGTATGAAGCTGTATGACTAACAGATCCAAGTACAAATTCAATAGTATGAATGCCTTGATGAATAAAGAGTTCACCAATCTCATTTTCATAGTGTTCTCCAGCTGGTGTTGGTGGTGGTTGTTGAACTACTCGGCCAGCACCTTCCCCATCACCATTTCCAATTGTTGCATGATTATTAACCATCTGTACATAAATAAAATAAATTTAATTATTTTTTTTTAATGTTTATAAATATTTATATTTTTCATGTTATTTACTATTGTAAATAATTTACTTGTACATGTTTTTCTTTCAGTTGACGCATAATGTATATCGGTTTGGCAAGTAACATAATCGGTACACACAAAAGTGCTACTATGACTAAAAACTTTTGTACAGCACCCTGAAGAAAATAATAAATATTTACTAAAATAGTTGCAATATTCCCCAAAATATTAAATAATGTAATTTTTATTTTATACATTTAATAATAATGCATTAAAGAATTTAGTTACCTGTCCAGAAAACATGTAAACTGTATTACAATTTTCTAATGCAACAGAATCTTTGAACAACACCATATTAATAAATGTAATTAAAATAGATGGTGCACACGCAGGACTATCGACAAACTCTATAAACATTTATTTAACTATAAGTAGATTATTCATAGATATTTTTATATTTTATATTTTTATTATTCATAGATATTAAGATACATACCGTTTTGTGGTCCATATGATACCCATTTAATAAACATCAACAAAACCATATAAAAGAATAGGAACACCAAGAATATAACTTGTGGAATGAAATCACAATAAATGGAAAGCCGATCTTTAAAATATCTATAAATTGAATTATTTATATAATATTACATAATACAACTATTTGAATCATTATAAAAAAAAATCACTTACCTATAATTGCACAAACTTAGGATAACACCACTCAACATATGTAATACACCAATTATAATGGAAATTTTCATTTTATATGCATTTAAAAACACAATTTTGTTTAATGCCAACTAAAATAGAACAATAAATATTAATTTTCATACTGAACAAATAAATTTCAGACTAATTATTAAAGTTTTTAAAATATATCATAACCTGCCATACGGGGTCAATTCCTACAGGATATGGGACTTGATCATAATCTGATGATAAGGAAGGATTAATCTGTAAATCTTTATTATTCATTACAGTTGATTCATTATAATTTGTATGCCAATGGGATCCAAACAAATTGAGAGATTTGGAAAATATATCATTGTATATAAAACCAGTATACATAGAAAAAAGACCCATGAGTAATATTATGTAACGCCCAGCAAAAAACATATTCCATACCTATAGAAAATAATATTAAATTATAATTTTTTTATGTATGTATGGTGTATAATTATATACTTCATTGTCAATCTTTTTTGCAGCTAATGGTTTTTCTCTTTGTACTAAGAATCCAGCAAACAAAAACATCAAACATCCGTGACCAAGATCTCCAAACATCACAGCAAATAAGAATGGAAAGCTGATTATAGTATATGGTGCTGAAATAAAATAAAAATTAAAAATAATAACATAAGTGGCATTATACTTCAGTTGAAATAGTTAATATTATAAACTTTACTAGGATTTATTTCTCTGTAACTGGCAATTCCATAAGCATCAACTAAGTCTTGGAAAGCACTTGTAAACTTATTTGTTCTGTTATAAGTTGGTGGATCTTCAAATGTTTCCATTCTATTTAATATAGGCGGTACAGAACTACCACTACGTTCCTATTAAAATTAGAAATTAAAAATTAAATGTTACATTTTACAATAATTTGTATTAGAACTTACAGTTCCTCTACGTAAAGCCAATTGTATAGTTTCAATATCAAGTAAAGGTACCCAACATTCAGCAATTAAACATTTCTGTGTGGCATCCAAATTAAAAAAATTTAATGTATGATAAATTGCTTTGATCTTAACAACTTTAATAAACCATTTTTTTATATTTTTGGCTGCAGCAACAAGCACACGGCGACGATGGTCTTGTGTTTGGCCCAATACCTTTAATAAAGAAATACATTTTATACTTACATTTTGACATGTAACATAGAAATAACATACGATATTTAAATCTTCAATTCGTGTCATAACACCCATAGCCATTTCACGACGTTTAGGTGGAGCTTCAGGACAAGGATATAGTGTAACACAAAATCCTTCACATATTTTACGCACTCGAGACTTCAGCTGATCTCCTTGGAAGAATATTATAAAAACTGATTTGTGAACTTGTTCTCCCTAAAATAAATCATTTTTTATAAACAATGTATAGAATTTATTGTTTGACAGAAACTTAATTTGTATAAATGAAATGAAAGAACAATATTATATTTATTTAGATTTTGAACAGAGTGATAAATGTATTAATTTTACAATCATGTACATCAAACATAAGCTTACAAAATGCTTCAATCTTTAACTTAATATTTATTATAATTTGTTGTAGTAAAGTAGATCTAGTTAGGACTTTAAATATAAAATAAAACTAGGGAAAAACAGGAATTTTTACGCAAAACCAGTTTTGTACAAAAATGATTTTACCATAGTAATTTAATAACAAATAACCGTAAATACAAGTAACATTCACCAAATGTTTATATTAGTATTTTCCATAAATGTCGATATATAAAATGTATGCTCGGTCAAAGAGCTCAACAATTTAATAGAAGATTCTTCATAATAGTTGTTTTTAAGGGAATTATAAAATATTATTATACTATAAAAAAGTTGAGCTTATACCTACCATACTTTTTTACGAGCGTTTGAAATTGTACCAAATTTAACAAAAATGTTCAAATTATTTTGTGATTACCTAAAACTTATAGGTAATATTCATACTTAAGGTTTGAAAATTTAATACAAGGATCATTTTAAGTTTGGCTAACAAGAATTATAAAAAAAAGTTAAGAGTTTATGTAAATTTTATATAATTGGATATTCTTGCATAAAAATGATTTTGTTATGATCCAAAAAGTATAAAAAGTATTATTCGTAGAAACTTGAAACATTCCACTGTAACTTAAATTAAAAGTTTCTATAGTCGATGATTTCAAAATATTTATATTATTTTTAACCTATTGCCTATTGACACAACAAACCTAACCACACCATTTTACAGCAAGTTGATATTAACTATAAAAGTAAGTAACAATAATATAAGATATAAATATATATATTATTATAATTAATATAATAAATAAAACTAAATGCGATGTTTTCGTCAAAAATTAATTCAACCTACCATATTAATATTTAATATTGATAATAAAATAAATTACTATAATAGCAATATAAAATATTATGCATAATACAAATACATTATACTTAGTAATAGTAATAAGCAGGGCTAGTGAGTTCATGCATTTATATATCAATCTAGCTAAGTCTTATTTAATGCTAGGTGACATAGAAATCCATTTCAAGGTACTGTGGTTAAGTATGTGAAATTTTATGTTGCATATTTTTGCATATTTAGAGGTTTTTTTTAACTATTAGGCATATTTATGCGTTTTCTATTTTATTGAGCATATTTTTACCGATATTTGATCAACATGCAATAATTTATATTTTTACACAGTATAAAATATATGGGAGTTTTCGTAATATCAAATTAGTAAAAATAAAACGTTTAGAACAAATAAAGCGAGTACAAAGTACGTATACGAACGTATAGGTACGTATAGTCCGCATTAAGTATTTAGTAGAAAACATGTTATATGAAATAGTCTTTACTCTTATCTGACTTATCTTCTTGATACTTTTACAGTAGTTTATTCTAGACTATATTTCAGTCATTATTTAATGAAGTATTATGTATTGTTTAATATATTGGATTTAAATATTTCAGATTTAAAATGAGCTGAATGGACTGGACTGACTGGATATTTTTTTTATTGATTATTATTAATTGAATTGAATTTAATTGATTTATATATTTTTTGAAATTGGGTCCATCAATATAATAACATATAACTTTTAATAAACTTTTAATAATATGAATGTACATTTTTTGTTATTCCAAAATTTATTTATAGTATTTTTATTTTTTAATCTACACATTTTTGATACATATTTTTTGGATTTTTAGTGCATATAAATGCATACTTCTGAACTTTTAAAGGCATATTTTTCCAGCTTTTAGTGCATAAGTGCATACTTATTTAAGCATTTTTTGGAGCATGAACTCACTAGCCCTGGTAATAAGGACGGCAAACCGTCTTCGCTCAGAATTGTTTTTTGTATGAATAATTTGATTGAATTTCAATTTAACAGATCTATTACAGAGACCAACGATTATACTCGGTTCAAAACAAGATGATGATTTGGCGGCTGAGTTTTGCGCATGGACGGGGCTGTACAACAAAGCGTTTACCTACTTCATTGATTTATTTGACATTAGAAATGTAAATCTATCATTTGTATTATGTAATAAAAAACAATTATTTAATTTAGACAATTTTTAAAAATGATTTCACTATAAATATAAATTATAATTGTTATATAGTTATATTATATATACTATTATTTATTATTCATCATGATTCATTCTTACAGTTGATGGGTCTTCCAATGGAGTTTCAATTTCTGCTTGTCTCAAAAATACATTTCCTCGACATGCACGCCATAACATTCGCTCAAATGCAGGAATTCTTTCACGTAGTATGACTCCAGCTACAAATCTTTAGTTTTAAAGTCTTTAGTTATGAAACATTGTCCAAAATTTATTAGACGTCATATTAAAGCATTGAAGACAAAACCATATTAGCCAGACTATTAAAATTATAAGTAAATAAAACTAAGATTGTGGTGGCATGATCAATGTAATATTCTCCCATTTACCAATGTCTACGCTGGACCTGCAATTCTTCCATGTATTCCACTGACCAATTCAGAAATTATAGATAATTAGAGCGTTTATGAAATAATTCAAATTAATTATTAAAAATAATTTATCAAACTCTCAAAGCAAAACATAAATTCTCTTAGTACAAGCATGTTTAAAAATAAATATTATATATATATATACATTTTATATCTAGATAATATAAATTTGATTTAATCATAATTATATTTTATAAATGCCCAATGTGTAGTTGTGTATATAAATAATTTTATCAATATAGATAATATATAATATAATATAATAATATCGATACATACCCCAATTGCACTGGGCCAGCGTTGACTTGACGTGCTATTGAGTCATCACTAATCAGAGCTCGCGTCATCGATTCTGTTGGGTAGGTGGTTTGCTGGTCTTGCTATTGTACACCACACATACACACACACACACATGGTCTTAAAATTTGAATAAATGTTTGATTTTTAAGATTATTTAAAAAATGTATTAAATAAATTATTTTTTTGGTATTTATTTGAGGCCAATACATTATATTATATGAAAATTTCTATGACAATTAATATAAAAATCAATTTTAATTTGATGAAGTAGGTATTATTTTATTATTTATATTGATGATTGATTAAATTTATGTATGCTCAATTTATAAATAAACAGTTCTTTTTTAGTTCCTAGATTTGAACATATAAATATGATTTACTTTTAATTGAATATCTGGTTTCTGTTTTTATTTTTATCATAACTTTTTAATAAAATCTTTAAAAATTAAATTATCTGTCTTTTTATATTATTTATCTTTAAAAAAATAAATATTGAGCAATAAATTATTTCATAGGTGATATAGTTAAAAGAGAGAGCAGTTATGTTAACAAAACAGAAGATGCAAACATGCAATAGATAAGAAGTATAATATAGTTTATACTATACCTGCCTAATATAAATACTATTTAAAATATAAAATTGTTAAATAACAAATTTTAGAAAATTGATAAATGTCCTCAAATATAAATTAAATACCTAATGGACTGGGAGAATAAATATTGGTTAAATATTTTTAGTTCAGTAAATACAATAAATAGTATTTTTTTAGTAAAATAATTTCATATACTAGAGAGTCACTACTAAATATTTTATAAATATGATTTAATTTAAACGCATTTATAATTTTACAAAGTAAATATGTAATTAAAAAATATAATATTAAATAAGCTAAATGGAATATTAATCAAATTATAAATTTGTGCAATCAGCAAATAAAGCTCAACTTGATAATATTTTCAGGTAATTAAAAAGTTGTAAAAAGGAAAAAAAATACCAATCAATAAGGAATAAATACAATTCAGTGAAGTAAGAAAATTATAAAAACCCAAATGAAAACTAAAAGATCCAACTATATGGTTAATTTGATGTTGCCAGATACTGAAACTTTTGAGATCATTAAAATATAATTGTATATTATTTTTTATAAAATCTCTAGACTAGGTGCCATTAATTTTATGCTAATATTTTTACTAGGCAATAGGCATAAATGTATATTTAAGCAATTTAACAATTCTTTTATTTTATTTAAGTATTAATAATTATTATTATATAGTAGAAACCTACTTAGATAACTTCAAATAATTAATTTAAAGATAGTAAATTAAAAAAATTACTTCGTAAAAGAATACTTGAGTTTTTCGTAAGATATGTTTGAGTTCTGTTAACTCAAGAAAATTACGTTTCAAGACGTCAGCGTTATGATTTACTTCTCTCAACTCATTTTCTAATTGTTCAAATGTAGCCTAAAATAAAATGTATTAACAAATTAACTTGTAAGTATTTACTCAAAACATATTTAGATTAATAGGTATACATTTGTAATGAATGTTTTTAAAATTATGTATTTGATTTTAGTAGAAATGGATTTATATATTTAATGAACTAATGAATTACTTCAAGGTCAATCATTTCACGGGGCTGAGGAGCCTCGGGTTTTTCACCAGTGTCCAACATGGGTATTCCGTCCTTTTTAATCTCATTTTCCAAATAGCGCAGTTTCTGTTCCATTTCATCGCAGCGGCGCACCTCGCTAACAAATTTCCGTTGAAAAGCGTTGACATCGGGATTCGACTGACCATCCAGAAATTACCGAGCGAAGAAGCAACGAAAATTAAATTAACAAAAATCAGAAAAAAAAACAAGTTTTATATTAGAATATTATGTACTTACGTCCCGAAACTGAACCAGTCCAAATTCACCGAGTTCGGATACGTAGGCGTACGCGCCTTCGCTCTCCAAAAACAACTGGCACAGGGCCATCTCCTCGCTGCGGAACAGCGATCCCATGGCTGCGATCCGGAGGTCCGGGTTCTCCGATAGAAAGACGACTTGGAAGCCCCGCGAGGTCGTCGCAGATATTTAATACAGTTACGAAAAAGTAACGATACTCGCTACGACGTGCGCTAAGCCGACCGCGATGGACATTGGCTAGACGTCTACAGGGCTCGACGATGGTACAACAGTATAATCTACACTCCACACCCGTGTGGCAGCCAGACACTTCCTACCATACGGTCGACAAGCGACAATGGCGTCTGGCGATGCGAGACAAGTGATATTCAGTGACACGGATTTCTATATTATGGTACCGTGTGATCCTCGTTAACGTGGCGAGCCATCACCCTCAGTACTCCCTCTCTGCGGTTACCCTGCTGCGGTTGGAGACACCGACCCGAGTCTGTCACGACACGGCGCCATAGATTAAAGACTAGTGCACGGCGCGAACCCTAGTCCTGAGCCTCCGGGCGGCAGGACCGAACGACGCGGCAACATAGACCTATAAACTATAGTTCATAGGTCTATGCGCGGCGACGATGCCGTCGCGCCCGCGCCCTTTTCGGTCTCCCGACGACCGACACCGAGACGCGACGTCGCACTCCACCTCCGCCGACAATGTTCGGCCACGGAGACGATATTATCGTCGTTACCTCCGCAGCACGACCTGTCCCCTTCATTTGTAATGATTGTATCACTTTCGGCTCAGTAAACGACAAACTTCATAAGTAAAATTCGACGCGTAACTCTCTACTGGTAACGCACAAAATGTTGGCTATGAGGGAATCAGCACAAGTCCAACAACAAGTAACAACCATGAACTAAGCATAGATAACATATAAAAAGATAACTAAGATGTAATATTATCTTAGTTCATGACAACAACCCATCTCAAGACGAAACTTGTTATCATGACGTGTGATATGTATGATAAATATATCTTATCATGTCATCGACCCCCGCACCGCCGTATTTAGTAGATTCGTCATTCGTATAGGATGGATCGAGAACAACCCGTCTGAAATTTTCAAAATTGTTCCGGGAACATCGAAAAACATATTCTGATTAACCATAAATTGAGGAACATACGGCTTGTATAGAAATGTTCCGTGATGATATCACATTTGCCAGTTTTGATAACGAAATTTAAATTTAAATTTAATTGTATAATTATTAAGGTGTATTATACACCTTGATAATTATTATATTATAATTGTATTAAAAGAAACGCAGTGTTGAAAACGGTAAAAGTAAGTTCAATAATAAATACTAACCATAACAAAAAAACCCCGAGTCTTGACTACAGAATACTTAAAATGGTTTAACTTTAACATAACAGGTCCGTCACTCGGTCGCCTCCGCCGTTGAATGTTCATGTCTGAATATGAATCATTTGGTGGAGAACGTTTAAAATATTGAAAAATGAATTTGGAATAAAAAAGTAAGTGGACTTGAATAATAATCAGGGGTGGATTTACCCATAGGCTACCAAGGCACGTGCCTAGGGCATAATATTTATTGGGGTGCAATTTTATAGTTAATTTTTACTTTTTAGTTTTTCATAATTTCATAATTTTATTTACCTAAATTTATATTTTATATTAATTTTTTTTTGTATACAATTTGCATGAAAGTGGAGAATGGCTCAAGTAGTCATGTTGTAGTAACGATGTAATTTATAAGCTATAATAACCTTGCAGTTAGAGTTTAATCCTGCGACCAACGCGTGCGCTGCCACCGCTGAAGGTTCGACATTGACACTCAACGAGGCAGTTGCTGGCATAAACCTAATTGTTAATACGGTTTTATGATAAGACATTATTAGGTACCTGTGGGTAATATGGAATAAAAATAGGTGGGTAAGTGGATGTCGCTCTGCTGTACAGTAGGTTACAAGTGAGTTACTATATAATGGATGGTATTAAATTTGAATTCAATGATATAATATCATTGTATAAAAAAAACAATTCTAAACGGAGACGGTATGTCAGTCTATGTATAAAACATATTATATACTTAACTATGGTATTAAAAAAAAAATTGACCTATAATAGGTACCTATAATAAATTCCAAATTAATCATATCATAATATATATTAGGTACTTATAACGCGTTATACATCAACAACAAACCGTGATACTATCATAGATATATAATAGTATACTTTAGAAGTTTCAAGTATACCCAAGAATAATATTATACAATCAAAACAAAATAACTAAAATAGTTATTCTAGGTATTTTATCATGTAATTTCGTCCAAATATGAACTTAAAATGACTATAAAAATAAACTGTGCTTATGTATATTTTTAGATTTTTTGGTAACAGAATAAACTACTTACGTTGAATCTTGTTTTAATTTTCATTCTTAATATAAAAGTTGATATTTTATAAATTTTTAACTACAAATATTATCACATTTTAAATTTGATAAATATTGTCAAATTCGATCTTTAATGCTTATAAAAAAAATTGTGCCTATGTATTTTTAA
>NC_042493.1:106181561-106185925 GCF_005508785.2 Acyrthosiphon pisum
ATGAATTTCAAACGCTCATAAAAATTTAATTTGACTTGCTTGTAGACATTTTTTTTAAAAAAGGTAGACAAACTTATGAGGAATCTTGTATTACATTTTCAAATCTTAGATTTAAAAAGAAATTTTTTCATGATTTTCTAACAAAATAATTTGAAATTTTTCGTCATTTTTACGTATTTTGTCAATATTTGAACTTGGATGTTTATAAAAAAAAATGTTAACTATGGATTTTTAATTTTCTTCTTCTGCCATTGAAAAAACATACTAGGAGCCTTCTATTAAATTTTCAAGCTTTTTTAACCAACAAATAAAATTTTAATGATATTTATAGAAAAAAATCTAAAAAAAATGGAAACTGAAAATGTCCGTTAAAAGCTCAAAATAAGTCAAAATATTTGAAAAATGTCATGGTGTATAGAAAATGCTAATATAAACATTCAGTCAAAATTTCATGTTACGGTCATTTGTTTAAGAGTCGTAACCAAAAACCAAAATCAATGTTATTGAAAACAGATTTTGCGTAAAAATTCTCGTTTTTCCTTAATTTTTCTTTTGTTTTTCATGGTGCTTTTGAAAACTACTGAGAAATTTTTACTTTTGACCCACCAAAGTACCAACTAGATTCACTTTCCTATTAGATAAGATACTGTTGAAGAAAATTCAAGCCTTTTTACACTCCTAAAAGGTGATGACAGACACAAAAATAAAGTTAGGTTAGGGGTAGGTAAGAACATTGAAACTTGGACTCGTATACAATTAATGATTTTTCCACAATGTGTGTAAGACATGTTTGCATCTAGCTAAATAGGCTTTTTCTAGGTTATTTATGCCAAAAGTTTTATTGAAATATTTGATGGGAGGAATTATTACATGTCTTTAACATGTTGTAGAAAAAACCTAAAACCTCAATAATTTTATAAAAATAAATCAGTGTTACTTTCCAAATTACCCTTGTATAAGTGGTATAACCTCTTTATCTTATTACTCGTGTCTCGTAGGTACATATTATAATATATTATTATTCATTTATTATCCATTGTTATAATGTTATTACTAATATTATTATTTATACACCTATTACCTACCTATTGTACCTATTTATAAAGACTACTGATTGATGATAATGATTTTAATATTATGCATTAGGGAAGCTAAAAAAATCTCACCCTTTTTAATTATATACCTAATATTAATGTTATCTTTTTTTCTTTTATTAAAAAAATCCACAGTAAAATATGACCCAGTATTAGTATTATATTTTATACTTAAAACAATTTAATTTACTTAATGCATTCTATAAATAAATGATTTTAATTTTAACAGGAAAAAGAAGAAGTGTAACAATAAAGAGAAAACTACAGAAAAAATGAATAAAGGATTAGAACAGGAAAAAGTAACTAGGGAGTACCATGTACCTTCTACTAAGGCTGAATTGGCCTTCATGAAACAACAGAAGAAATTGGTAAATTATTTTTCATTGTTAATTTATTATCTTATCAAGATGCAAATAGTACTTAACTAATTTATTTCATATTGGTAAATTGATTTTAGCAAAAAGAAAAAATTCTGAAAATTGCATCTACTACTTACAAAGAGTTGAGGAATTCAATCGCCATATGGACAACTTAACTGAGCATTTTGATATACCTTAAGGGGCCTCACTACCACGTCTTTTTTTGTCAAAAACTACTGTCTCTAATTCCAACGATACGTGCCGACAATTATCACAATTTTTATTGGGCAGCTCAGGCACTTCGGGTTTCCCGGTCACCCAACTCCAGATGCTGTTCAACATGGACGCTATGATTCCACGAGAACACGGAGCGTAGTAGGGCAATTTAAAACGCCGTTTTGGGCAACCAGTGGCTATGCAATTCTTTGTGTCAGCAACACACTGAAAAAGTTAATACAATATTCGCAGACAAGGACAGTAGAACGTTGTCGTGCACAGTGTATGACTATGAATAGTATGAATGATGTCCGAGTGTCATGACAGTCACACACTCACACCGTACAAGAGACTTACAACGTATGGTTTCCAGGTTTAAATATTGATAATATTTTGTCAGAAGGCAAATCGAGTTAATCGTTGCGACGTATTGTTGGAATTAGAATCATGTGTTTGAGTGAAAAAAAAACATTTTTTGGGTGGCAACAACGAGATTAGAAATTGCCTAAATGATTCTCCTTAAATCAATGCGATGGCGAGGCCCCCTAAGTTAGTTGGACGAATTAGAGATATTATTATAGAATAATTTTTGCACATTATAAAAAATTTAAATAATGTTTTATATTTAAGTTATGTCATTTAAAATATACTATAATGTACAAAATACAATATATCCTAGCATTTAGTACATATTTACATAGTAAACTTTTTACATTAAAATTATTTTTAATACAATTTGACTTATAATTGATATATAGTGTAATATAAAATAAATCATACCTATTTATTTTGATAACACTTTTAATATTAGGAATTTCTAACCAGAGGCAATGAGTTCAATATTTTTACAAGGCCAAAATAGTATTGGTAATATGATAGTCGCCACAGTTAATTGCTAGGTCAGTTGAGTGGTCCTAAAATAACTGCTCCTAAGTTTTTGTTAGTATTTTAAACAAATGTAACATTATGAATCGATACTTTTACATTCATATAAGTTTTGAGATAATTTTCAATAGCCGATAATGATTTATTTTTAAATTACATTTTGGTGGGTGCCAAGATTTTTTAAGGTAGACCCAGACCCACCCTGGCACCGCCACTAGACTTGGCGTACATTTTGGTTCGACACATTAAGACTAGAGTTTAAATAAATTTAATTGAGTTCAATAGAAAAGAACTTGAAGAGTTTACAAAATCAAAAAAGTTAAGTTTATGCTTTATGTACAAACTTATTTTATTAATAGCATATTTACTCAAATAACTTAAAGAAAGATGTTTGAAAACTAAGATGAATTAGAATACAACATTTATCCACATAGAAATTTGTTGGCCGTCTTGACGTCAGCAGGTAACAATTTAGTTATTTAAAGTGGCAGAAGAATTATTTCTTTGGCAAGAATACTGTCTTTAGTAACTGAGAGAGTTGGAATAACTCCCTTTAATAAGCCCAGTGATGACTAGAGAACGAATTTGAACGCAAATTGCATTTTTTTCTGAATGACCGAAAACATTGCTTTCCAAGCACAAAGTTGATTTCATACATCAAGGAATTAAAAAATGTAACTTTTATTTTATGCTTTACATTTTTATGTTTTTAAGTCATTTTTAAATTGGAATGGATAAAATTCAATCAAAATGTACCTGGTTAACATTCATTCTAAAAAAATAAAAATAAATATTTATTATGTTTTTACCAATCAGATAAACCCTGACTCCAGACGAAATTATTGTTGATACGTGTAGACACTAAGGACCTATAAATACATACATACAAGTTACAACATATTACATGCAATTAGATAAAGATAAGATAAGCTATTTACCTAAATCCTAATTTTGTACTGCACTGTTGATTTTCGTAAATTTATTTAGTTTAGTTTGTTCATACGCTCAACAATATGAGGAATCAATTTTTCTACCGATGGAAGTGTACTATTTTGTAAGGTTTGTGAGGTCAGAGTGCAGCCGACATTTAAATTTAAATTTAAATTTACTGTGAAACAACATGTAGAGTCGTAGAGAAAAACATATACGTTCACTAGAAATTGAAAAAAATAGAAAAAGTTAAGTTGTTTAGACATTATTTAATACCATGCCAAAACATAATACATTTACCACATACATGTTTTATAAGTTTTAAGTTCAAAATTGTGTTTTTATTGAATTTAAAAACATTTTAAAGATTTTAGGGCATTTTTTTAAGGCATCAAGTCGTATTTTTTTATGACATTTTTCTTATTTCTTGTGGCATTGCCTAGTCATGACACATACCGGACAGACATAAAAATTAATAAAAAACACTAATCATTGTAAAATCAATATATTCTCCGCTCGACCGCTCAGAATCTAAAATTCACTTTTATAAATTAAGAACGTTTCATTGAACGTACGGAACTGTACTTTTAAAGGAGCACACAACATAAAACATTTTTTTTTATTTGAAAGAATGTTCAATTCTAAGGACAATGGTATAGGTTTTACGTTTTACCTCACATTATTCAATAAGTTATGAGCAATTAAAAAAAGACGTGTGACGTCCTTGGGCCCTACTCATCGTAATCTTATACGTGTAAAAGTTCCTCGCTTCTCACAACGATTTACCCTCCTAAACATTTTATTTTTGACATTTAATTTACGTATAAATATTTAAAAAAAACTAAACGTCATATTATAGAAATTCTGATTCTTGAGTCGT
>NC_042493.1:106187230-106191820 GCF_005508785.2 Acyrthosiphon pisum
TCCTCTTTAAGATATAATATTATTTGTCCGGTGAATGTAAATGGGTCCTACAAAGGTTTGTGAGAAACACAATTATCATTTTCTATAAAATTGTTAACGACCAAATGGGTCATTATATCAAAATCTGACATATTTATTAGCTCGCAGTAAATTACATAAAATTATACTAAAATATATAAAAACCACAGGTCACTTGATTGACGAACACTTTGAATAAAAATGCATATTATAGTATTATTACCATGACAAAATAGAAAATCAAACACAAAACAAAAATCTATTTTGTCGATTATTACAATATTTGTAATGGTTATTAATTATTGTTAAGGATTTATGGGTTATTTACACGATTTAAGATAACAGGACTGGACACGAGATAATTTATTATCATGGTGACGAAATGTTATTGGTTGTGTTGTGACGCGGAGTACGGGGGGTATTTGTCCTTCTAGCAAGGCACCACTAGGGTATTAGAGACAAAATATACCCCCCGTACACCGCCCAGCACATAACCTTTCGTGGTCAACTTCCCCACACCGTCCGACCATGTGTCCAGTGCTGTATGTCGTGGGCCACTTCACTCTTCACCACACTCTTTTCCACGTCGTGTCGTGGGCCGATTTCACGATTAACATTGATAACCAGAGATTTTGGATTTCACCAACCCCGGTGGCCCGGTCATGCGTAACCGCTGCGTAATCACGATTACGTAATAATATAATCAAGAACTTTTCGGCCGATTAATAATAAATTGCTGTTGGTCGTCGGAAATATTAATATTGTTATCAACAATCGTATTTTTATTTGCTAATTGATTGTGTTTTTCTTTACTGTATTAACTTGTTTAACCGTTTCGTCTGTGTAAATTATACAATTTAAATAAATTTAAATAAACTAAATGAACCGAGCTCGTGACCGTCTACTTCAACTTTGTTATGAGGACGACAATAACGAAGACGATAATATGATCATTTTCGGTGTCCTAGACGCATAGGCGCAAATTCAGGGTGGCTGGGGGGGGGGCTAAGCCCCCTCAAACTTAGTCGCAGCCCCCTAAAAAAACATAGGACATACGCTATATTGCAATGGTCTGCTTGCCTTTAATATATTCAGCCTCCCTCTCACAAGTCAAAAGTTTAAATTGCGCCTATGCCTAGATGGATACGGGAAGGCGCAGAAGAGCTTGACGATCTGGACGACCGCGATTTTATAACGAGGTACAGACTCACAAAATCAACAGTTTTGTCTGTTCTGGAAAGAATAGACGAAAGCCTTGAGTTTGAAATAGACAGGTCAGTAAAATTCTTGTCGGTATGTAGCTATGTAAGAAATAGTAATAAAGGAAGTACCAGTTATTATCAGTAATTAATATTTTATGAATCACTAGAGCTACAAAGAGATTTCAACAAAAGTAAAAAGCAATATATTATTGAAGTGTAACTTGTAGACGCCTTCAAAGTATGACAAGTTGTTTCTTTTCAACAGGAATTGCTGTATATCCCCGATCAATCAGCTATTGTGCGCTCTTCGATTTTACTCTACTGGGTGCTTCCAAACCACTGCTGGAGATCTGTGTGGCTTCAGTTCCTCTACAGTGAATAGGGTTGTGCACAAAGTAAGCTGTGCTATTGCTTCACTACGTAGCCAATATATTCATTTTCCTGAAACACTAAGGGAAATAAGACTGACGCAGTTACATTTTCATCAAAGTGCCAAGTTTCCGAGAGTCGACGGTGCCATTGACTGTACCCATGTCGAGTTGTGGCAATCACCAGGTATTTGCCAACCATTAACACTTATCTCAAATTAACAATTTCTCGACCTACCAGTACCAATATACAAGTAGACACATTCAGTGGCATCAAAAATTCTAAACGTACATTTCATGTATTTCGTTAGAAGAATCCAATTATATCAATTTTATAGACCAAAATCGTACTGTTTTTCCATAAAACAACTTGTAAGCAAGATTTTCAGAATTTTGAAATGTTCTTTTTTTATTCTTGTTTTGTTGAATTCAAAAACTAATAACCGTAGCCCCGTAGGTATTTTCAATTTTCATAAAATATTTCAATTTATCATTTTCTAGATAGGTATACATGATAAAATGTTCAACATATTATTTTGACTCGTCTTGAGTTATTTATAGACATTTGATATTTGATATTTTTTTTTATTTTTTTATTCTATAAATTTCAATAACATTTTATTCTTTGGGTCAAAAACCTTGAAAATTTAATACAGAGTTCCTTCTAAGTTGTTATAATAATTGTAATAATAATAGTACCTAGCTTATAAAAAGTAGATAATTCCTTGTAGACTTATTTACAACTATTTTATACTAGCACTGTTTCTCGATAACTCTATTTTTGCAATGTGACTTACTCATTCTTATACATGCACTTGTTACAATAAGATGTTTTATAAATGTATGGTTTTTTTTTTTGATTTCAGGTGGAGATACTGCTGAGCGATTTCGGAACAGAAAAGGGTATTATTCTTTGAATATTCAGGCAATATGAAACACCAATCTGGAGATCATGGATATTGTTGCGAAATGCGACGGAAGTACTCATGACTCCAGAATATTTTGAGTCTAAGAGAAGAGCTTTGTTGGAGCAAAGAGTATATGGGGATGCAGTGCTGGTCGAAGACAGTGGCTATGTATCTGCTAATTATATGATGACTCCACTTCAGGATTACCATACACCAGCAGAACAGCTGTACAATGAGTCTCAAATTTGAACCAGAAATGTCATTGAAAGGTTCTTTGGCATTTGGGAACGGCGTTTTCCTGTTATGGCTGTAGGCTTACGATTGAAACTAATGCGAGCTTTCCCTATAATTACTGCAACATTAGTCCTACATAACATTGCCTGAAGATCTGAAGAGAAAGTTCTCAGTAGGTTTGAAATGGCACTACCTGCTCTATGGGAAGATTTAATAGCTCAAGACGATATCCCAATAAATTATACACCAAATCCTACAAACCGAAGGGTAACGCAGCAAAACAATGTGCGTAAGACGTTGATAGATGGTCATTTTGAGAGGTAAATTATGATTATCTGATAAAATAATAAGTTTATTGAACCATCAAAATAATATCCATATAAGATAAAAAATAAATATTAAAGGGCTATAATCTCAAATAAATAAGTTCATCGTAAAATGTAGTATCAAATGAAATAAAAACAGATACCATTAAAAAATATTTATAACTATTGTTTAGCCGTGGGTTCATAGGGAAAGCTATTTTTTACTAGCCTGGTGTAAATCATAGTTTCTAAATCATAGCTTTCTCCCTTACACAAAGTTTGAACATGACAATAACTATTCAATTTTTACTATCATTATTATTATTTATTAGCCATTTTTTGGTTAATTTTGTATTCAATATTTATATAATAATCTCCATTAATAATAAATGTATACACACATTTCCTAAATTATTTTTTAACACGTCTTTATTCCTACATATTGTAAACTAATAAAAATAATTAAAAATTCCATTGTTGCATTTTTCTGAATTGATAGTGCATTTTATTCTGGAGATTTATGAATTTTAAATCATCAAGAATTTTCATATTTAATTATATATAAAATATCTATTAATTGTACATTTTTTAATACTTAATTTGTTGAACATAATCTATGTTTATTTTAAATTATTTTGATTAGGATGTTAACAGATGTTTATTTTATATAAAAAAGTATTTATCAACACATTGTCTAACAATTTTTTTTTTAATTTTTTTGTTCCAGATTAGTCACATCAGCTTTAATTTACAAATAAATAACATGTAATTAGATCTTTACTTATCATGTATACATACATTGTACATTTAGGATCAATGTGTACAATGTTTATTTTGTAACATACATTAATATACATAAAAATATTATAAAAAACAATATTTATAGTACTTATTATCTTTTATCTACCATAAATTTATATAGGAAATATCAGTTCACTAATTGTTTTCATGTGTTTCTTCACTGTCTGCTAGTTCCCATTCTACCCCAGCCCCTTTTTGTATCTGGAGTTTCAACAAGTCTGTTTTCATTTTCTCCTGTATTAACTTATCTTCCAATATTTTCATTTACAGCACACGTTCTTCCCTTTCATCCATACTTGATAATGGTGATTGGGGAAGAGCAGCAAACACGGACTTTTCAACATTGTTGGGTTATACAGTGACTAATCATTATAAGTCCCATTGTATATAAGCCAGTTTCATAACTTAAAATTAATTTTTTCTTTGAGAAATTTTTTTATATTTTCTTAATAGTAATATTTAAGTGGCATAATTTAGGAGACTGTATTATTTAATATTTATTATAACGGGTATAGAAATTAAACTACCATTTTTTTTTTTATAAATTAAGAAGTTAAAGAGCTAGTACATTTAAAAACGACATAAAAAATATTTGATACATTTTGGAGTGCAATAAACAGTTCTATTTAATGAACTACTTGAAATTTTACAACAACTGATGATTTAAATCAAATTAACGAAATGCAATTAAGTTTATAAAAAATCGCAAACAACGAGTTAGTTTCTTACTTACTAAATATTGTTTAATATTTCT
>NC_042493.1:106191920-106193327 GCF_005508785.2 Acyrthosiphon pisum
GATCTTATAATATATTTTAACCATGTACCTAAGTTATTATTAAAGATTAATCAATTTTCAACAATCATAATTGTGTTGAAGGCAATTTACATACATCTAAATTTGCATACATTGTTATTATAGTTTTATAGTTTTTGTTAAATCAATAATGATGATAACTTAATTTTCATACTATAAAATATAAAATTAAATTCTAAAAGTACTATACATAAATAGTTATTAGTAG
Organism: Acyrthosiphon pisum; assembly: GCF_005508785.2. NCBI lineage: Eukaryota > Metazoa > Arthropoda > Insecta > Hemiptera > Aphididae > Acyrthosiphon > Acyrthosiphon pisum. Next base: position 106,192,147 of record NC_042493.1, read on the forward strand.
CTAGTCATTTTTAATTTTTTCATTATTTGTAAGCTATTACATCTTAAAAGTTTAAGTTAAATATTGAATTACAATATTCAAATCATGACTATAAAAACTTCTAAAGATTACTTATAAGACAAGTGCCAAAGCATCATTATATGCATGAATCTTCATCATATTTTCAATAATTTTATTCTAGTATTTTAGTATTCTAATTTTAAACCAAATATTAATTTATAGTTAGTTTAAATAATTCTGTGGTTTTTTAAATTATTATTTTAAATACAAGGTCTTTTACGTTCGCATTATGTCATAGTTCTTAAAGTTTCAGATAACTGGATAATTAAGACAACTTAATTACCATTAAATTTGCATAGTAAAAAGTAAAATATCATGTTTATATAATATTTTTTAAGTAACAAAGTCAATAAAAATTTAAAAAATATATATATTTATATTCTAATAGTGTCTAGAATTAATAATTTTTGTTCCTCAGTTTTAAAAGTAATTAATTATTGATTTATTTTTAGTTAAAATTTATAACTGTTAATTTAATACAAATAATTATATTATTGTTATGAGAAGAAATATTCAAATTCCTTATAAGATAAAAGTTCACAAATATATTCTGAAGCATCGTTATAGTTTAAATAATCAAATTAAAATCTATAGTTGAGGATTATAACATAAAATTACATTTAAGTGCAGTAGTAAGAGTACTATAATTTAAATTTGGAGTAATAAAAAAAAAAAAATTATTAATTAATATCTTGTAGTCTTTAATTTTTATTTATTAACTTCTAAATGTGTATGTTAGCTTATCATACTGAATGTCTGAATAGTTTTCTTCAGTTCTGGTCACTATTACTTTTAAGACAAGTTCAAACGCCTGAATCATAGTCATAGTTTTAATTAATTATTGTATGGGTTATCATTCAATTATATTTGCGTACAGTAGTACAATACTAAAAATTGAATACCTAGTAATATAAAAAAAAATGTATATTAGTAAATTATTGATAAGTGATACCATACCCAGGGCTCGGAATGAACCGGAATTTTAGCGTAATTGAACATTTTAATTTTAATACATGACTCATTTTTTATTTTTTTGAGTTTTAATAGTGAGACATCAAGACATATTTATACGCTCTGTACTTGCCTTAAACATAATAATATATCAACCTCTGTACATGTAA
>NC_042493.1:106193377-106195980 GCF_005508785.2 Acyrthosiphon pisum
AAACTATGACAACAATTCAGGTATATTTATATGACTTAAAACTTGTCATAAAAATACCCCAAATATTAGCCCACCATTATGATATAAATATTAGTATTAAATATTTACTATTAGTTACATACAAATTTGTTTGATGTATAACAACAAATATTAAATAGCAATTTATAATTAATTTTTAATACAAAATATGTAATAAACATAATATATTTATAAAATATAAGTGTTTATAAAAGAAAGTGTCTTAAGTTATAACAAAGTTGAAAGTAACATTTCTCAAAAAATCAAAACTGAAAATATTAGTGAAACAATAACTACTTTGTTTTATAATAACGAAATAAACTATATAGTTACATTTCAGAACACTATTTAGGATTATATTATGTTTTTTACAAGTCAAAAGATGGTAGATTATTTTCATTTATATTACAATAACAGCATCTAAAATTATGTTATATTTGTACTGCAACATTGTTTGAGATTCAATTGATATTAACCTAATGTTTTCATTAACATTTTATTGGAATTCAATAGTGAGAAATATATACTTCAATATTGTAAAATAGCCGCACCGGCATCTTATGAATAATATTATGTGATGTCTGATTGCATTTGATATTTGAAAAATCCATAGAACCTAAAAAAATGTAATCTATTAGTAACATAAAAAATAAATATTTAAAATGATTTAATGCCAATTGTAAGAATCTATAATCAATGCTGAGTTATTTTTTAAGAAGAACATAAATCAAAACCTGTTTTTTATACACAACTAAAATATCTGATGAAAATTTTAAAAACAAAACCATAATATTATATTATTTTAAATATTTTGAATCTAATTTAAATAATTTTTTGTTTAACATCAAAATTCCAATCACAATTAATGATTCATTTTTATTAAAAAATGTGTATTGGCCATATACATAAAATATAAAAGTGTTTAAAAGAATGTGTCTTTACAATAGAGTTTAAAGTATCACCTTTCAAGAAATCCAAACTGTTATAAAGATAACTGAAACATTTAAAGCTTTATCGTAGATAAAAACGGAATAAACAAGATATAATTTTAAGTATCTCAAACAAATATGAAATAACATTAAAATCTTGAAAACAAATTATGTAGTCTCCACTTTCAGAATTATTTTAAATACAATTATAATATGTGTGATGAAAATGTGAAATAAAAACAATAATATTACATTATATCAAATATTTTGTGACTAGTATTAATTGTATGATGTGAAACAGCATTTCCATTTTTTTCCCCCTCCCCAACATTTTTACATATTATGGATGCAGTGAATCACGGAAAAAAAACGTCACGGAAATAAACGTCAAAAATGTATTTTTATCTAAAAATCACAATCACGGTTTTTAAGTTTATTGATAAAATAATGGCAAAATATAACTATTAACAATTTGGTGAAATATATAAATAAAAATAAAAATTATAAATTATAGTTTTGAAAAACCACAAAATATTGAATAGTATATAATAATATGGTAAGTATAGCTAATATAATATAAAAAAAAAATTATCAATAATTTTAAAAATCACAAAAATCGTATAGTACCTATATGCTATAGCCTTTAAAAAATTTGGAATACCTCACTTTCTATCAAAAAATCAAAATCATCGTTTTTAAAATATAATGGCACAATATTACTATAAACACATTGGTGAGATATAAAAATAAAAATAAAAATTATAAGTAATAGTTTTAAATGTAAAGAAAAAAAATTTAAAAATCACAAATATCATATTGTATAATATGCTATAGTCTTTAAAAATTTGGAATATCTCTTTTCCCACTTGAACATTCTTTACATATATTTTTTAATTTATTTTGTAATTCTGCATAAATATTCGATAGTTTTTTTTTTTTGGTAATGTCCCTAATGCATTTTGAGCTAATTTTGTTTCATCATTCCCTACCTCCAGTCGGATTTTCGCTATCAATACCCATATAGAGGGATGGCAATGTCCCACTAACTTTGAAAATAGTTCACGCGGCATTCCGTGAACATTGTTTCGCTACATTTCAATGAACATTTGTACATCTCCACGTTAATCATTTATGTCCTTGATGTTTCATTATATATGTATATCCTCTCCAACAAATTTTGTTCCCGCCTTTGTTGGACTTAATAACTTCCATGTTTTAAAAAAAATTAATGTTATTCACGTCAAAATGTAACTGACACAATATGTATGGATTTTTCAGTTTATATCGATAATCCTACCACCGTTATCCAAAGTATAAACCTATATTATACCCAATATTCAATAGGGTTTTACGTATATTTTTGTATATTATATATATATCCTATTTACGACAGTTATTTGGTATGGGTTCGATAAGACGCTCAGCCTTTAATTGCTGTTACCTAGTATAATAATAATACTATATACTATATTACTTATTATAACTTATAACTTTGTCGTTTTTTACTCGTGTCGTTTTTTACCGATTACCGGACGCAGTACAGTCAAATGGTTTCAATCTCGGTTTGATGCGGAATCAACAAACAATAACACAGCTGAACGCACAACATTGAATTCACAAAACAGTAACGTTCATTCAATCACAGCACACCGGCAA
>NC_042493.1:106196080-106216362 GCF_005508785.2 Acyrthosiphon pisum
GTACAAGTAATACAAATGATCAGAATAGCTGAAATTGGACATCTCAGATGAGAACATATAATTTAAAAACTAGTATTGGTCTGTTTGGAGAACAATACTCACAGAGTCACAAGACAACAAGTGATTTACATATAAATTTGACACACAAATCACAACGTAGAAATGCACGTCTATTAATGGCGGCAATGGATATGTTGCTCGAGCACCTATGAGAACAACTTAACAACATTTCCATCGGTTTTTTTTAGACTGGAGTGCTGGAAACTCGAGTGGAAACTGGACCAGATAATGGTTTGAAGTATGGAGCGATTCCTTAGTGGAGTGTCACCCTTGAGTGTCACCTACACAAACTGATAATTGGATACGTGAAACTATGAAACATTTGATAATACTGAGAAAATTACTCTCAAGCCTCGGTCTTGACATAAACAAATGAGACATTTTTCATGACCAAAACGAAATGAACACACAGTTAAAAATTAAAATTCATAATATTGTGGCTTCGGCCAGGATAATATTATGTTGGTTTGTGATAATAATATGATGAACAAGACCGGTGATATCAGTCATCAACAGAATATTACGTGTATAGATGACCGTGGTCAAACCGTTAATCTATATTGTTCCATCCTTCGACCATAATATAAACCATATGATTAGTTTATACGGTCGAAGGTTCCATCTATAGTATAATATTATGATTTTTATGACGATAAATGATAATATATTGTGGTTTTGCAAACTGGTCGATGTGAGAGCGCCGCGCCGCAGGTGTTGCAAAAAGGAAGAAAAACTCGGCCACTGCACATATTTAGGGGGGAACACACGGCACACTCGCCTATCATTTCAAAGCGACTCAACACGTCCAATGACAATAATAATAGTAATAACATTCTAGGAGGAAATTCTGGAGCGGCAAACGTTTTGCAGTACGAACGCCAACGTTTGAAACGTTGAAAACGTAGAAATTCGCGAGCGCATGGTTTAGTGCGGTATTTTGTTTAACCGTGGTCGTGGTGTAAGACATAAAAAAAAATTAATCATGAGTGAATTGTGATGACGGCAATAGTATAAACAAAAACAACCACGGTTCTGGTTACTAGAACGAAACAGACTAAACGCCGGAACATGGCGTTTGCAATGTTTGAAAACGTTTACAGCTTCGTTTAGCAACAGGACGTTCCGAATTTCTCCGTTATCAAACGTTTGCAGCATTTGCCGCTCCTGAATTTTCTCAAAGAGGAAAGAGGAAAGAGTTTGGCAACCACGTACTCGCGACCATGAACATACGGTTGATCTATAATTTACTGTCGATTATTATCGACGACCGAGACGGCGGTTTGCAGTGCGCTCTCGCTGAGTCATGGTTGTACTCAATAATATTGATCCCGGGGAAGGTCTAATTGGATGGACTGAATGGACGAGTTCTACAGTGCAGCTGGTGCCGACAAGAAAATACTATCGGTAAAAATAAAAAATGATATCAGCATTTTTAAATATCCCTTATCTTTGAGAGCCTTGATATTGTGGCGGACGGGCCACATAAGACTCTGCGCAGAGCGCAAACTGGTTGTTCGTCTCAATGCATCGGACTCGGGGATTGACGACTAAACCGCGAGTCGTCTCGCCAGTCGCCACTTCCTCCCCAGTCACGCCGCCGGCGCATTACGATCTATATAACGACCATCCCGAACACCATACCAACGTCCTCACGGACGCCGGCCGGTCAAATCTTTTGTGCGCCCCCACTCCGCCAAAATATTAATAAAATGAATTTAATATGAAGGTTCTCTACCTCATCTTAATATCCCTATCTTAACTGTGTTTGTTATTATCACGGCTGATAAATAAAAATTATATAATTATTAATTATTAAATTACAATTGGTAAATTGTTACTTATAAATTAATTAGTCTTTAGAAAACGAAAATGTTTTTTTTGTTTTTTACGAATGGTGATTTACCATTTTACATTGTAATGATCAGTGTACTATAGTTAGGTAATAGGTGTAAGGTATCTGTTTTTTATACTTACAGTTGATGAAAAAATAAATGACCCTGCAGTCTTCACAATATAGTGGAATTTGTTGAGTTAATTTCACAGAAAACCACAGAATTTCTATTCAAGAATAATATTATTGTTAATGGTAGGTATTTCAATTGTTTATTGTATTATATTATTATTCTTTGATTGAACATAATTTCATAGTATTATTCTGAAGTAATTATTTTATTGTATTATTTTACCACAATTGAGCAATTCGCTTATTTTGTATATTATTGTTTATATGTTTCTTAAATTGAATATGATGCATATTAGAACTTCGAGTGTTGGTTTTTTGCAATCATTTATAAGATTATGTCATCCGCACATTTATTACTAACACAGATTATATGAAATATAACAAACCTATCTTACTATTACATAACATATCAAGATGTATGTTTGGCAGACCTAATTAGCTTGTATATTGTGTATTTACTTATAAACAAACTGAAAGATACAAATATTGTCTATGTTCTCTCGTTTATTTTGTACAGTATTTTAATTATTAATCAATTTATGAGCACCAGTCACTAGCTGGTATCAAATATTAATATTTAAAAATTAAAATATTGTAAAAAACAAACGAGATATTTAACACAGATAATATTACAAAAGAAGTGAAAATCTCATATGATATCTTGAAGTTTGATAATAGTCAATTCACTCTATTAGTCAAGCTAACAACAAAAAATTGGAACTGTTGATTGTTGAACATACATTTTAGTGTCGTATCTGTTAGTAAGATGAAGATAATACATGTGGGTTGACATTCTGGTAATGTTTAAAGAGTAAAATTTAACTCTTTAATTTATTTTAATCAATGCTGACCAAAATTTGACATTTTTATAAATATAACTAATTAATTATCTAAATACCTATTTAATTTACGTAATTAACAACTTTAAGATCAAATTGCAGTGCTTATAATCCAGTAATATTAAGATCATATAGAATTGAAATAAATGTATAAAGATTAAATAATTCAATTTAATTATTAAGACATTAACGAATGTGTGAAAATAGGGGTATGGTGCCCAAATGTATATTATTTTTATATATTAATATATTCTTATTTCTGTCTTTTTAATAGGTTTGTTTTATGTTTTACTGGTTACAATTTGATTATGGAGTAATTTTACAACCATTCAACTGCTATATGAATACAAATAAGTCAATTGACTGTCTCACCTCAACTATGACGAACTATGAAAACAACTAGTGTACGTCAATACATGTTTATATGTCAACATGTATACCTATTAAATGCTGAAATATTCAAATATTTTAACTGCTGTATATCAATTATTCGTTTAATGTCAGTTATTCGATTTTGTAGAGATATTTTAAATAACATTAAATAAAAAAAATTTAAAATAATAAATAAGTAAAACTTAATTTATAAAAACTATGCAGTATTTTTTTTATATTTAAGTTAAAAAGCCAGGTATATTATATGAATTAATTTACTTTATTTTGTTTTTTATTTAATAGTTAAGGGCTGGATTAGAATGGAATGAATAATTAAAAAAAAAACAAATTTTCTAATTGTTCATTTGCTACTCTTGTTTTATTTTTAATCTCCTCTGAATTTAAAAGATTAATATCATTTTTTTTTAATATTTATGATCTTGTGCTAATTTCTAATCAACTAATTCTAAATATTTTTTTTAAATTATAAAAGAGCCATTTTCTAGCATGATTTGCCAGCGTGTTCGAGAAATATGAATCAGTGATGTAACTAAATGCATGTAAATAAACGTGCACACCACAATCAAACGTGTTGCTTTGCTGTAATGAATCATTAGCGTACACACATTCACTCAAATTAAATTTCGAACTGGTTTTGTTGCAATAGTTTAAAATATTATAACAAAAATATGTTATTTAAAGTAAACATATAAAATTCTCTTCCCTTTCATTTAGGAAAGATGAGAGTCCAAAATAATAACTATTTTAATTTTCAAATGAATTATAACTAAAATACAATGTTCACTAAAACACTTGTGTATAGTAAGTGCAGCCCGTAAATGATGTCTGATTGGCTGATCATATAAGAATATATAATAACTTTTGAGAGTGTTATTACTAAGTAATATTAACTGGGTAGTACAAGTAATTTAGTGATATTAATTTATTGAAACTATATACACATACATACTTATAAATAAATAAATGAAATCACTGGTACTAAACAAAAAAATAATAATAGAGTTGAACTGTGGTTTATATATCTATAGAAAAATATTAAACATATAATTTATAGTTAACTGCATGTCTGTAAATAATTGTTTTTTAAATGTATTGTTAGCTGCTGAATTGGAATATTGTCTATAGAAAATTGTGCATCTTCTAAATTTTCATTTTCCATGCTCATTATTTTACTTATATCTGCATTGTTTAAAATGTGTCTATATTGATTTTCTGAGAACTTGAATTCTTCCAGGTTTTTAAATTTTGAATATTCATTATAGTTGTAAGAAAGCCATTCTCTACCACTATTAGAAGGTTCATTAAAAAAAGATATGTCTTTGATATAACAAAATGCATGTATATCAAACTTTGAGTAAAATTTAAAATATTTTATTAAGTATTTATTAAATATGCACATTTTATGTAATTACCCCGAAATATGCAATTACAGTGAAAACTCTTTATAACGAAACTCTTTACAACGAAAAACTCTATATAACGTAAACATTACATAATAATGGTTGGTTTGCTATATTATAACCCATTAGACAATTCACTCTCAATAACGAAACAATATTTTATGTTTCATAATACAATTTACGTGTTATCGTATCTATTACATATAACATATTACATATACATAAACTATAAAAATTATCGGCAATAATGCCGACATTTCCAAGAACGATTACATTCTTTCATTATCTACTTTTAATATCGTTATTATCGATATTTAATAGGTACAATGTTCATTATACGGCATTTCTTTTCGTCATGCTGGACTTCGAAGTTTTGCCAATGCTGAAGAAGAAATAGAATTTGAGAATGAAGATGATACACTGAGTGAGTGGATTACTCAGTTCAATACTCCGCATCCTTTTACTCCTGAGGACCTACAAAACTATGTAGAAATAGACGAGAATCTAGTTACAACAATATCGTTAACTGATGAAGAAATCCTAAATGCAGTGACAAAAGGCGAGGAGGAGCAAAAGGAAGATGAAGAGGAAGCACAACCTGACGAAGTCGTAATACCAAGTATTCAACAAGCACTTGATGCGGCTAAATTATTAGAAAAGTACTTATTGTTTCATGAAGATGATCCAGAGTTATCCCAAAACATGGGAGAAATTCATATAAAAATACAAAAACAGTATTGGCAAAATAAAAAAGTACAAACTAAGATGACAGACTATTTAAAATAAAGTATAAATATGTATAGTATAAAAATTAAATTATATTTGATAAGTATGTATAATAATAATAATAATTAATATAATACGTAAATATATATAAAATAATGTAAAAATAATGATGTGTTTGATATATAATATTACATAGGTACATACCTTTATACATAAATAATTAAAATTTTGTTTTTTTTTAAACCCTCACTATTACGAAAACTCTCTATAACGAAAGAAATCTCTTGGTCCCTTCAGATTCATTATAAAGAGTTTTGACTGTATTATGCATTTTGATACAAATATGCAAAAATATGCAAAAAAAAATTAACAGTAGAATCTACGTTTTACGAAACATCAAGATATTTAATCAGAATTATTATACGTCAAATGTAGAAGAATATGCATTTGCATAAAAATCCGGGCCCTAGTGATAAAGTACCTATTGTTTGTGACATATTTTCTTTCATATAGGTAGGGAATGTAAAAATTATTAATGAATTATAATAACTAAATTATAGATACTAAGATACTAGACAGTTAGGTAGTTAAAACTTAATCGTATATATGTCAGTAAAAAAAAGGATTTTTATTTTTAATTTAAAAAATATTTATTTTGTGATATTTTATATTTCATAAATAGGTACATAATGATTAAATCTTTGATTTCTATACACTTTTCATTATTTTCATATGTCTATTGACTAACGGTTACACCAGATTCTGTGTTTTTAGTTTGAAATTGTATTACTACACAATACACAACAATAGGTAGATAGGTAATTGAAGATTGAACAATCTAGGTGTACAATAACAGGCATCAAGCACTTCGTTATTATTCAATTATTGTTGATTATTTTTATTATTAATATCATAGGCACAATTTCAGTTTTGGCCTAGAGGGGCTTTACATATTTAAATTAAACAGACCCCCTGTGGGAAGCTCTACCACCCAGACCCCATGTAAAAATGCCTTTAAAATACATTACTTCATAGTTCATTTTAATATTACATAACATAATATAACATTTTTCACACCCGCTGTCCTACCTACGTTTAATGTAGGTAGGTACATATTATAATTATGCATCTACCTATTACTAAAATGAAAAATATTGATACTAAAACAAATTAGAAACAACTAACAAGTGAAACAACATTTAGGTACCTACTTAAATATAATATATTATAATTGTAACTTGTAACTTGTAACTGTCGATTCGAAATTAGAAATTTATAAAAAAAAACAAATAACAATATCATAGAAATATAGAATGGTGATAATGTGTTTGTGCCTTGTGGACTTGATAGTTGAAATGGATCTAAAAATGTTGATTATTGTATTGTGTATATAATAATAAAACATAACAGCAAATCATCTTTACAAAGTTACGAATAATAATATATTTTTTTGAATTACAACAAAATAACCAAAATCGCTTATAAATATACAATTTCTTCGAAATTTTAATTTGAAATGTTTGTCTGTAAAAAAACAATACTATTTCTTATAGCCAGCTATGGTTGTGCTACATTTATTCGTCACATAAAATGCATAATTATCTACCTACACTATATATAGGTAGTATTTTTTCTTTACGACTATACTCTTTGATTTACTCTACGTAATTTTTATTAAATTGCATTTCAATAAATAAAATGTTACTTGCCTACATTTTTCAAATATACCTCCAGAATACAATTATTATTAATAAATTATAAGTCAAATTTAATAAAATCATAATATCTTACTTGCAATGAATATAACATAAATAATAATATAGGTAATATATAGGTAATAGGTACCTAGGTACATAATATATTATATTCTGATTTATATAATAATAATTTTAGTTGCGTATATTAACGGCTAATGAAAGCTGTTAATGTACAGAACTAAGAATATATTATAATTTTATTATATACCTAAGCCTCTAACATTATGAACTTCTTGATTATAATTTATAATAAACGGCATTGGTAAAGCATGTGATCTACCGAGTCCACCGTGGTAAAGCGTGTGATCACCGATAAAACAGTAGATAAATAAATAAATATGTAATATTATATTATATCATATTATTATTCAATTAAAAAAATAACTATATTTAATACATTAAAGTACACAAAACAAATGATACAATTAGTACTGTCAATTAGTATTAGTCAAAAATTCAAAATATTTAAATTGTGTTCAAAATATGATAATATAGTTACATTATTATTTTTTATGGCTTCCAAAAAATGTACAAATCAATTATTTCTATTCTTTATTGAGCGGTACCAACATCCAATTAAATGGCGAGGTAATAGATTTGCGTATTCCCATGTACTATGTATTGTCTATATTGTCACAACATTTTCATCATACTTTGCGTGGGTAAAAAAAAAATAAGTCAACTTACGGCGAACAGGGTATATACAATGATAATAATATAATGTATAGTATTATAGGAATATTGTGTGTCTATAAAGGTAAGTATATTTTACCCATGGGCCAAGGCACAAACCCACGAAAACATAATAATATATGACAATATTATATGGTTAGGTACTATACGCAACTGAAGATGATAAAAAAAATGTATAAAACAGATCAAGATCAAATGGTTGGCATCTGGAGATTCAAATCCGTGCAGCGGAAGGTTGCAGGTAACTCAACCATCAGAGGTAAACATTTAAGAGTTTAACCATCGGGTCGGTACCGAATTGGTTCCCGAGTTTCAACCCCACGTTCTGAATTGGTTCCCGCTTGAAAAAGATATTTTATTGACGTAAGTCGAATTGGTTACCGTTCAAAAAAATTCTAAGCAGGGAGGGAATGTGATACATCTTATGGTAAACATTTTTAATAGATTCATTGTTACAAGTATACTGTATGAGCAGTGTCGGCCTGGCCCAGGCGGCTGGGAGGCGATCGCCTCCGAGGCCCCGACCCGTATTTTTCAAGAAAAAAATGAAATTATTTACCAAAATGTACCTATTATGTATAGCCCAGTGGTATGTGTTTGAAATTTGAATCCACTAAATAATTAATTTATAATAATAATATAACATACATTTTATTATTTTAATGATACTAAAATCATAATATCTTAGTCCGTGGTAATAATACAATTATATGATAATTTTGGAATCTATAATTATGTTTAAATACGTACTGTAACGAATGTCGTCATCGACATCGTACATTACTCCCTACGTTGAGCACGGCTAATATGCTGAGTGTTAGCAATGGCAAGTGTGTATATATAATGTATGATATATATATATATTTCTGACGCGATGTTTAGCTTGCACCGTGTTAATATACGACCGGGACACCTAGCGGAAAGTCGTAAGAAGTCTGTCGACGGTCGATAGTCGTAAGTCGTAAGTCGATAGTCGTAAGTGAACAGTGAACAGTCAAGAGTCAATAGTCATAATCGATGGAGGAGTCTATGGTCGGCAATCGATAGTCAGAGTGGATGGTCGATAGTGGAACTCGATGGTTGACAACGACCTGAAGAGGACCTACAGAAGACCAGCTCAACCCACATTTGGACATCGGCACCCACGGCACACCACGACCCGATCAGTAACCCTGAGTTATAATTTATAAGTATACTTTCGCTGTTGTAACCTGTAGTAGGTAATAACAATACATTAATATTCAATAACAGATAGATTTATATATATATATATACCTACACATTGAGTACTTTGCTTCACATAAGGTAACCCTGATCCCTAGTAATAATATCACACACCGAGGTCGAGTCTCCGAGACCTCGTTAATATAAACAAAACGACACCCGCGAGAGCGAGGTGAAGAGGAGACGTTACAGTACTGTGATGTTTGATCGATATTATATTACTATATAGATATATATATCGATCTATATTATGTGATAAATATCTATAAAACGTTTTTAAATTATTTTTTTGAGATTTGGTATTTTTGAGAGGCCCTTTGAATAATTTGCCTCCTGGGCACTTTAGATCCCAGGCCGACACTGTGTATGAATCGCGGACGTTTCGCCCCCGCCAATTATTGAGATAGGACGTTCGGTCCCCGGCATACTTTGATAATCTAAATGCATTTATTTTTAATGAACAATTCTGTAATGTCTAATATATAGTGTTGTTAAGTATTTGAGTAAAATTATTCAAATATTTTATTGAATACTTTTTTTTATTCTTTTAATTCTTAATTTGTCTCTACTTATAATTATTCTTGTTAAATAAAAATACCATGCCGTCATGGTTTTACTTTAACATTATAACAATGTAATATTATATAATTATTTAGCTACTTTATTTTAAGAGTATTTGAGTAATTACTTAAATACTTTTAAAAAGTATTTTTTACAACACTGCTAATACAGTACCTATAATATAGGCTATAGCTAAAGGTATTCTAATCTATGGGCTATAGGTAAGTAATAAAAGATTGTTCGTGCACTATACAGCCAAGCAGGTTTGTGAGCTGAAATTCTAAATTTATTTAATTCATGCCGGGGACGAAACGTCCGTGGACTGGTTTTTTTTACGGAAACAAAACGGCGGGGGCGAAACGTCCGTTTACCATACTGGCATACTGTATACGTATATTATGTGTATGTACTTTCAAAGTATCAACAAAGTACAATATAACTTCATATGTTAGTAGAACCAGAACCCATAGACCTTTTACAATTTTACTATTATTACGTTCTTCTGTTTACTATTTCTTTTACTTTTTAGTAAAGTCTGTAGTAAGTATAACCTTTTTAAAAATTACATAGGCAATATAATACGCAGTATTTCGGTATTATCTTTAACAGTGGTTACCACCCAAGGTTTTTAGATTAAAAACCTTGGGTTACCACCATGGTAGTTACCAACCAGTTAATGGAATGTGTTTATGGGGACAGTTCAGCTCCATGATAGCACAGAAGAACTCTGCTCCGTGATAAGAAATTATATGGGATGGGATATTGTGAATTTTATCGTCGGTACCGCTGTTGAACTTGTCCATTCAGTCCATTCAACCATTCAGTTCAGTCAATATTAGACTCTCCCCATCACTACTCAATATTTAGAAAAGGGATCGGCAACTGGCGGAAGGCAAAACTCTGTACCCTGCCAACACATTGTTCTATATGATCGTATATTGTAATACGTGAGGTATAGTCGTTGCTCTATCCATTGTATATGATCTAAGGTAATAACGCTACTGGATAAAATGGTTATTGATAATAAATGAAATGTAAGCTTTTTCCAGTTTCTGTGTAAAACGTGTATAATGGATAATTTGGTAAGTGGTAAAACTGGTAGCATTACCATTATTTCACTTTTTCCAATGCACATTTTTCTAAAAACCACTATGACCAATGTTTATTTTTTCCGATATGCTATTGGTTATAGTGGTTTTTAGAAAAATTTGAACATTGGAAAAAGTTGATGTTGGAAAAATTAAAATGTGGAACAAGTGGTACAGTCCCGATTTTGTCACGGTTCGAACCGCCGAGCAACGGTTATCTGCTCCGCAGCATTATAGTAGCGCAGTAGCGTTGCATTTTCTTTAAGGTGAACTAGATTAATGTTGCTCCGTCTTTAATCGTCTTCAGTCGTCTCTTAAATAACTAATTAAGTAATTATTAATACAATACTATATCGTTTATCTTACGCTTATAATATCTGGTAATATTTGAGTATTCGAGACTCGAGTGGAGAAACGAACCACAGATATCTGTGGAAGTGTGGAAGCGAACTGACCTAATATCGAGTTTTTAAGTAAGAAGTGAATCGTTTTTTTTTTTTTATATTTTAATTTGTATGTAGGTACAAGTTTAATGTCTATTGTTCTATCCTGCCACAGAGTCTATACTCTAGGGAATATAATAATAATATGTTTGTAGATAAGTAGATAATTTTGTTCCTGCTCAATTCAATAAATTCTCGTCAAGATTAAATTATCAAAATTAAATTTTAAAAAATATATTGTTATAACGTTTATTTGTTCTGTTAATGATAAACGGTTTTAATTATTTATTTAAATTGTTATACATTTACACCATTATTCCCGCTGAACAAAACTTAAAATTAAAAAAAAAAAAGCGGATATAGATTGTTGGGTTGACTGTAGATGGGTAATTTTAAACACATACTTCATTTTGCCATAAATTATTGATCGTTATTATTGTAGGTACCTACCGACCCATTGATCGTTTTTATACTTAGTGAATGAAACATTTCGGTAAGGCTTTTAGTTTAAGTTCTGTACTACTGTCGAGTATATTCCAAGACAACACATAAATCATAGAACAATATATAAATTCCAAAAATCAACAAAGTAAAACTGAAAAGTTTGTTTATTGACGATATTTGATAATTATAAGTAAAATGGTATCTGGGAATTTTTTTTCAAGATCATTGTGGCTTGTGCGCTTGTCAGTTGTCACCGTTTTCTCCAGATCCACTTAAATATCTGAAACATAAGGGTTGCTTTTTTACCAAAACATCTGTTGTCTAGTCGAATAATACAAAAAAGAAATCTGATTCATTGACAATTCAATTTCTTTTTATTAATACCTTCGCATGTTTCAATTATCTCATTATGAGTTTGATTACTAATATATTTTGTTTTTAGAGACTTTTTCCAAATATGTTTTCATATAGTCTATATCTTTAGCTGTATATTTCAAAATAGCACAAGTTTCCTTTATTTTCATTTGATTTACCTAAACAATAAATACTATACTATTATAACTATATAATAAAAACTATATTCTTTAGTATTTACTCTTGTTTTTACTCTTATTAAACAGTCAAAGTACCTATCCACTCATCTTTAAGAATCTGAATCAATTTTAATTGTATTAATTGTAATAACGAACTATAATTACACATCATACTAATCTAAACATTAATTTATGACTATCAAAAGTTGTATTTCTTACCAAATATCTACCAGCATCGATCAAGGTATTATTATTGTAAGAACCAATGTCATGAACATTGAAATTAATAGTCTAATAGAATCATTTTAACTAAAATTCCCATTTTCTTCATAAATAAAATATTTCTTTTAACTTAAATAAATAAATATTACCGCTAAGTCCACAACTTGATTTTCTCTAGCAATATTAGTGATCTTACTTATTTTTTCATCTGCCGAGCATTAAGAAGTAGAGCAACTTGCATCAAAATAGCTAGTAATTTTCCTTTTATTTGACATAGTAATGGTTAAGTTGTAAAATAGACAATAGTCAATATTACAAAAGACACCAACCATATAATAGTTACTAATACACTTTAGTACACTACACGGACACACTGTAGAAAACACGAATACGAAAGACGAAACACGGTGATATCTAAATATTATGAGTTATGAGAAATAATAAACAATTGAATTTATAATTAATTTGTAATATAGTAAATACCAAATTATTGCAACAGTATATGATTACACAATGCTTTAAAATTAATTTTAAAACACCATGGTATTTATTAAACTGCAGTTTTATTAAGTAATATTTTTTTTTTATCTTTCAGAATGTCAAAAACAAAGAAAGAAACCGTTAAAGATAAAAAACCGCGCTCATCTAAAAAGACTACAGTTAAACGACTTAAAAGACCCGTTTATAAATTTAATATACATGAAATTTTGAAAAATAGACAATTGGAAAAAAAGCTTTTGGAACAAACAGCTAAACATGATGAGGAAATGAAAGTTATTGACAAATCATATCAAGAACTAAAGTCTCTTGACTTTGAAGACAATGACAAGCTTCCTCTTGAACCAATTCATTTTAATCCTGTTGTCTCATCTAATTATAATATACCCTTAAAAGACAGCTCAGATTCTGATTTAACAAATTTGTGTATGCAACGTTTACAAATTATGTTAATCGAAGGAAATGAATTAGAAGCCAAAATTCATTTTAACCATTTGATGAAAGCAAATTGGTCACCAGTATTTGATGTATGTTTCAAAATTAATAAATTCTATTCACATCATCTATTTAATAAATAATTTATTATAACCCTGGTGGAAATATACTGGTTATTGTATGTAGACTGAATGTTAACGCTGCCATTTTTGTTCTTATCATCAAATGTTTTATTGAGAAGAATATATATATACATATATACATTAACCTTATATATTTCAACCATGATTATAACTATACTTTTTTTACTAAGGATAATTTTTATTAAAACAGAATTAAATATTTTTTTTTAGATTGTCCAAAATATTTTATGCAAATGGACTGCTGATTTGGATACTCAAACCAATGATCCATCATTTGAGTATCAACTTAAAGATTTTAAAAACATTGGACGGCACAATTTTGAATTAGTAATAAATTTCATATCTTCTAGTATACTGAAAAATAACAAGAAATTTTGTGTTGATGAACTTTTAACAGTAGCCAAGTATACTGTTACAATATACTTTAACCTTTGTGGACAAATGATAAATGTTTTAAAAAAATTATTTAGTGTTTGTATTGAAACAGCATTAGAAAAAGACAATGGTTCCGCTATTATAGTATTTGCTGAAGAATTGTATTCAAAACACAATGAAGACAATTTATTAAATATGCTGGTTGATTTATTTCTGCCTTTGGAAGGACAAATATTGAAAAAAATGTATACTTATTTAACATACAAACTATTCAAGTCACTTTTAGGAAAGACTGACAATAAGAATACATTTCCGTCTAGCATCAAAGAATGGCATGTATTATTTATGATTATTTTAGACTTAATTCTTAATTATAAAATATATAAATCTACCACCCAGTTAGAGTCATACATTTAAAAACATGTTTGTATATTAGTATTATCTATTTTAACAAACAGCTTATAAAAACAATTATTTTTGCAATTAAAATTGTTAGCCAAAATAATACCCTTTTTAAAATTCCACTAGTATACAACTAAGATAACTCAATAATTACAATATAACAAAGAACATTTTAAACTTGAACTATTGTTTTTACTTAAGAGGCCTCACTACCACGTCTTTTTTTTGTCAAAAACTACTGTCCCTAATTCCAACGATACGTGCCGACAATTATCACGATTTTTATTCTGAAAAAATATTTGGATTGTCCGTAATATATACAAGGGAATGGCCAAGCCACATTTTTAATCTTTGTAATTTAAAATGCAATAAAAATTATAAAAAATTCAAAAAAATTCAGAATTTCCAACTTAAATATTTAATTAACTAAATACAATTTTAAAAATGTACCTCGACCAATGCCTCGTAGATGTTGTGGAAAAAAAGAATATTTGTCAGAATGCAAATCTAGTTAATCGTTGCGACGTATTGTTGGAATTAGAGTCGTGTGTTTGAGTGAAAAATAAACATTTTTTCATAATCACAATATTACATACTGACATGTGCGAGTGCGTGTGAGAGCCCTCCATACCGCTACAATTGACCCGCATGGACGCCTCACACACTAATAATAATTTACGACTAACACATAGATCTCGAGTGGCAACAACAAGATTAGAAATTACCAAAATTATTCTCCTCAAATCAATCCGATGGCGAGGCCTCTTAATGGTGTATATAATATACAATATATTAGTCAAATTTTTTGTATCAAATATGAGTACAAAAGTATTGAAGTTTTACTTCATTTATTTTTCTATTCTAATGAATAAATCTAACTTCTCCAGAAATGCCCCACTTTCAAGAATGATGCACAATTTAAATAACTCTTAACTCTTTTGAATATTAAACTTTATTTAGCGGCTCTAATATGAACTACGGAGGCTCACTTAGTTCATTTTTATTTTTTTTTCAAAATTTATCAATTGGGTCTTTCAAATTAATGTAAGTTAAGTTAGTATAAGTTTGTTTCATAATTTGTTAACTGTTTTAACTATTTTACCATTGTATTTCTTTATGCTGTATTTTAAAAAGCCGTTTGGCGTTAATTATAATAATAAATAAATAATTAAATAAATAAATAAATAATGATTAGTATAAAATGTGTCATAAAGTAATATCAATGCTTAGAGTATTAATTTTAAATACAATTTTGTTCAGGTTTGTACAAGATTTGGTAGAAATGAATTATTTTGAAAAAAATCCAAAGAAAGTATTGTCCAGTGTTGTTCAATTGTTAGAACATGTCGTTTTTGTATTTGACTTATACCAAGAAGATGAAAAACTGCATACCATGTATAATTTTCTGAATGCTTCGATCAAACGCAGTGGAATTTCAGATTCTATGAGACTCGTAAATATAATAGACCAGTGGAGGTTGCGATTATTTCGTTTTTTTGTTACAGCCAAGCTGGTAAATGATGACATGATTAATGAATAAAAATTGATTTATAGGGAAATATTGAATATTATCCATCCTTTTTAAAATTTATATTTTGTATGCAAAATGCATATTATTAATGCAGGTAAATTAATTTAATATTATCTTGATTTTAAATTTTAATTGTACTATAATAAATTATATTGATGTATCTTTAAATCTTTTATGTAATAATTATTATAAAATAACATTTCTTTACGCTGTATTCAACTTACAATGTTTTAAATGGGAATTAAAATGTATTGATTTTTACCAATTTATAGCTATCTTGATCTAAAATGTTATTTACACTACAATCATTCTTATTGATGTATCATTAAATCATTTATATAATAATTATTAGTTTAAGATAATCTATTTCCTCACGCTAAATTTATTTTATGTTTACAAAATACATGTTATTAAAATGTATTAATTTTTGGCAATTTGATATTATCTTGATTTAAAATTTTATTTGTACTATAATAATTTATATTGATGTATCCTTAAATCTTTTATATAATAATTATTATAAAATAACATATTTTTTTACACTGTATTCAACTTACAATGTTTTAAAAACAAATAGTAAAATATCTCCATTTATCTGATTAATTTTTTATATATTTAAGGAATAATTTGTTGATTTTGATATTTTGATTTAATTTGTTTTATTTTTACAATGATTAAAAAATGTCTCAAATATTAAACTGATTCAGCATTTGTGAATGAACCTGTAGTATGTAGAAAGCTCGTGAGTGCTAAAAGAAAATCATGCTTCAAAAAAAGAACTTGGAATTATAAATAACATTCAGTATTATTTAATTTATTTATACTGATGGCATAGAGGTTCTAGGTTTCACAGTACTTTTTCAAAAGCGTCAGGAAAAACAAACAAAAATTAAGAATCAAGAAATATTTTTATGCAAAACCTGTTTTTTGATTTGGTTTTTATTGTAATTCTAAAAAAAAAACCTTAATTACATGAAATTTTCACCTAACGTGCATATTGGCATTTTCTATACACCAAACAAATTTCAAAATAGTATAATTTTGTGTACACTGTATTATTTTAAAAATATTTTGACTTGAAATATTAATTATAAGCTTAAGAAAATTACTGAATGTGACAATGATATTGACCCCCTATTTTTTCGGGGCAGTATTATTCATTCAAACATTAAACATACCAAAATATACATTAAGATTTATGTTAAATTATAATACTAAGTAAGGCTATTTTACCTACTAAATTTTGAGCATTGTATTGAACGATAATATATTTATTATGTTCAAACACCAAAAATCTTCTACTATCCAGAAAAATATTATTGTGTGTGGAAAGGCTCCTTTTGTTGTCCACGGATATAATAGTATGATAGGAGCAAATTTTGTGTGACAAATATCATTTGGAGTTAATTCATCTGATATTTTTGTTTGAGAAGTTTCCTGCTTTCTATAATGTTTGTAATTCATCTATATATTTAGAGCTTTATATTGGTTTAAATTTAAATGAAACGTTTATTATAACATTTAATAGTGAAATTTCATTTATTTTTAAACTTTCTATTTGTTTTTATAAATATTCTAATTTATTTTAAATGGTTTTTTTTTTTTATGGTATTTATGTTATTAATTAAGACATGTATTTAAAATCTGGAATTGAATCAATCAATGAATTGGAAAATATTTGGATGACTAGAATAAAAATATAATGAATTAAATTCCGAGTGAAAATCTTCACATGCATTTGTGGTTGATTCTTTGCATAGGTACTATTTAAACCAGGGCTTAAAACCGTTATCAATGAAGTTGGTATTTTGTACCAACTGCAACCGGTTACATACCAACATAATTACCGGTTTTAAGCCCTGATTTAAACATTCAAACCAAACATGGGGAGTGAATTTAGAATTTTCAAAAATATAGGTAGGTACCTATCTAATATAATATAGTCTGTAATTTCTTCACAACCAGATGGGGAAATGGACATAAGATCAAACACATCACTCACTATTTCAGGAGGTGAAGACTCTGTACCTAGCTTGTTATTTCATATTTGACTAATATATATTATATTTCTATCTATTTGCATTTATATAGTGTTTACGTTACCAAAATATGACTGTAACGTTAGTATAACTTGTTAAAATAATATTATAACAAGTTAACTAGTTAACATATTATGCAACTTATGTGAAACAAAATGCTGAGAATATCAATGAATTTGCTGTATTTATTAATTATGATAAGAGTTACACAATTTATGAGCTTAATTAAATCAATATAGGTACTAAATAATATTAAAATTTAATACTACATAATTGTACCTATAATTTAACCACGCACAAACGCGTAAAATATATCAAATATTGAAATATTATGCTTGGAAGGTATAAGCGAGGTCGTGTTGCTCAACTAACGTAAATATTTCCTTTTTCTAAAGAGTAAAGAATTCTGACTAATTAACAAAAACCTAATATTATCACGATAAGTCGATATAACAAACATTTTGATAATGCCATATACTGTTATATTATTATATATAGGTACGAGGTACCTAAGTATGTATAATGTATCTAACTAATAAATAACAGGTACACATTTTTTTTTGCATATTCTAGACTTTTATGTGCACGTTTGATCGATTTTAACTTCTACAACTTCCAAGCCCCGCGGGTTATCAGATTAATATAAAAATCGCAAATATAAATTAAAATCATGTAAAATACTATTTTAATTTGACGCGTTGAATGTTGACTAATGACCCGCTTGAAGTGTCAAACAATACATTCAAAATATCCTGCGAGATACTCAAATCATCAAATACCTAGGTACCGAAGTGTATAGTGATAAAAATTAAACTCTACAGGATCAGTAGAGGCACGCGAGTAAATATTCTGGGGAGACTTAAATTATATAACATAAATACCATATAATAACGAATAAGAAAAACCTTGTTCATTGAAAAAATTAATTAGGTATACCTATTATAATACTTCAATTAATATGTGGTTAATATTTTTAACTTAATTAAATGCTTATAAAAATGTAAAAAAATAATAAATATTAGACGGATATACGTGTAATAATTATTAATTAATTAATACGTGGATAAAACGTCTAAAACTAGTAAAACTATAATTAAACACGGGCACGGCAATAATTACTTTCGTGAACCCGGGTTCAATAGGTAACGTCTATACTCTATGATACGCAGCTTATAATATTCTCCCCGGCTCTCTGCGACCAACCAGCTGTTAGGTTAGGTTAGGTTAGGTGTATGGTTGGCTGGTGTATTGAGGTGGTCAAATAAAATAAAATAATGAACACTGTTATGTTGTTGGATTAAACTTTATTTCAGACGCCAATTTCGGTTAACACCCTGTTATTGGTGCGTTAAGTTTTTTTACATAAAACGAAAAGAAAAGAACTGTGATGTCCGTTTTTATTAGGGCGGCTACAATCTCGCGGGGACGTGTGTGGTCCGTACGTGTGTACACGGCGAGTCGTAGAAACCAAGACACTTGTACAATCCGGTTCGCCGAGCGGGCCGGCCGACGGTTCCTGGCGCGGGTGTCGCGCGCTGGCGTCGTCCGTCGTCGATCGGCGGTTTGTTTGAGAGCCACGGCGCGGCTTCCGCGCAAAGGCTGTTTGAATTCAAACAGCTATTGCGCGGGACCGCGTCACAGCCATGCCATTGAATGTTACGATTGCAACTGACGGGCTTCAGTTTTTTACTGATCCGGCGACCGTCGTAATGAGCCTTAATGACCCGCAGAACCGACTAGAATAGTATTTCTATCGAGATAATACCTACATAATTATTTTTAATTAATTATATTATTTACAAGTAGGTACAGGGCCGGATTTAGGGGGGGCAGGGGGCCCCGGGCCTCCATAAATTGAGGGCCCCCACTAAATGTTTTTTTTTTACATCCAAGTATAAAACACAATATAACATTTTCAAAACGGATTTAAATCACAACATGAATAAAAATATTCAATCATTGATATTGTCATAAATTTATAAATAAATGTTATTATTAATATTTAATAACTAATGAATTTATAGAAATGAGTAGCTAGCTTACAAATGTGAATTTAAAATCGATTATTATGTTATTATTATCTTGTAGACTTGTAGATATTTTAATTAAAAACAGTTATAAATTAACACATATTATAACTTGTATAGCAAGCCGTCCGCTGTGGACTGTTATAAATAAATGCGTGCTGAATAATTTCTAAATAAAAACATGCGATAACGTAGACTGTAGAGAAAGATGTAATTATTTATGATATTGATGCGGTAGACCGTAGACGATAGAAAAAATAGATGGTACTCTCAGTTTTCACGCTTCAACCATAAAGTATATTTTGATCGTGATATTTATCCAGGTTAGTACAATGTATTTTTTATTAAATTAAATTTAGTAATTCGACGATTTTCAATCAAGGGGGCTGCTGTCTGTGTAAAAAAGTGGCATTTAGACCAAAAATCTAGACACAACTGTAGTAATTTGGTTTGACAGATTTCATTTTGAAAACGGATTAAGGATTG
>NC_042493.1:106217219-106222829 GCF_005508785.2 Acyrthosiphon pisum
TTATATATTTATATGTATTCATATTATACTGTATTGTAGTAATAAACATGTATAGAATATGCTATGTAGATTATATGGGTATTAAAAACATAACACTTTATTAAACCAATTATTTTTTAGTATAATATACAAATTTTCAATATTAAACTATACATATATTTATATTTATTGTTACTACATTTTTTTTCTAATTTAAAAACAAATATTTTTCTCAGTTTTTAGTGCACCAGAACACCAAGAAGTGAATAGGTCCAATGATCAACCAAAATGGCCAACAATGATTTCTTATTTTAAAGAACTTAAATCAGGCGATTAAAATGCAAACAAAAATAATTTGATTTTTAAATTCTACTTCAAAATTATCAAATTCAAATCTTAGAACACATATCAAAGTATGTATCTGTATTTATAATTTATAAGTGTGGTTTATATTTTAAGATGCCTGATTTCTTAAATATATAGGTGTAAACTATAATAAAAATAATTGCCTTTGTTTTATAAGTATAATTTTAAAACTATTAATCATAGAATTTGTTTTAGCTTAAGTTTTAGAACCTATGGTTCTTAAACCATTTGTTAAATTTTTATGGAATAATAGTTATTATATTTTAATTATAATATTTGTAAATAATTTGTATTTATTGTTGTTGTTTATTATTAAAAATAAACAAGTTTTAGTATAGTTTCACGCAAAATAATTTATTTATACATTTTTTCAGATTAAGCATCCAAATGATTTGGCAGAATTCAACAATTGTATGAAAAAAAGACCAACAAATTCTACAACAACGTCTCATAAGCAACTTAAATTAAGCGAGGTTGGTGAAGTTTATTCAATCAAAAAGTTGGATCAAGCTGGAATCATAAGGCTAATTTAAGACTTATAGTTGATGCGTTATTACCCTTTTCATTTGTCGAGCATCCAGCGTTTGTAAATTATTGTAAAGTTACATCAAATAAGGTTCCTGCATCACGTAGAAGTTTAATGCGTGATGTTGAATATTTGTATAATAAAATGATACACGAAATTATCAGCGAATTAGATACAGTTAAATATATATGTATTACAGCAGACTGTTGGGGCATATTCCACAAGTAAATATTTTGGACATTTTGGTCCAGTTAAGTTTTTCTATTTCATATAATATTAAGTTTTAATCTTTTATTATTTTAGATTATACATAGGATTTACTATCCATTGGATTAATCCTCAAATGCTTGAAAGATATCAAAAGGACTTACTTGCAGATGAATGATAGGAAGGCGCACTTACGATAATATTGCCGAATCAATAGACAAAGTACTCGATGAATTTAAAATTCAGAATAAAACAACATTAAAGTCACTGACAATGCAGCAAATGTTGTCAAAACTTTTAGGTAATTATCCTTTTCTTAATTAGATGATAAAAGTTACCAATTAAACTTAATTATGAGCTCAATAAACAATGTTTAATTCATATTTTAGTTAATAAATCACTTAAAAATATTGAATATTTTTATTTATGCTAGAGTAACTCATTTATAGATATTGACAATTGTTTTAAACAATTGTATACCTACAGTTTTTAATTATTTGTTCAGCAATATTATTCAATATGTACAATAATTACAATAATACTTGTATAGTTTTATATCTATACAATAAGTATTTAAAAATCATATTCAAGTGCTTTTTTTTTAAAAATATTTTAGTATTTATATTCCTATAAAAAAGTTTTTCTTATAACTCAGAATAATAATTTATAAATTATGAGTAAAATTTGTCAATTTATACTTAAAAAAAAATTATAACTTCATCCACAATTTTTTTTAATGATTCATAATTGAATCATTTTGGTAAATCACGTAACTTACCAATTTTCATCTTCCATCGCAACATATAATATGTATATATTACACTTGCATACTGAATATGTCTATTAAAACCTTTATACCAAGTTGTTTTATTTTTATTTTAATATTTTATTTAAATCTGTCCATGGATGTACACTCATAAAGCATCTATCGACTATAAGTAAATTAGATTACATTATTATCACAGATATTTTGTAATATAATTACTATATAATTATTTCGAATGTTGAGTTTAGGATTATGTTTATAGATCGATCTGGACAAAAATGACTACTCTGCTATTAGTAACATTTTACTAAACACATGACGTACACATAAGTAACAATATTATAATGTAGAGCCTACAGTGTGCTAAAAGTCTGTAATGATTGTATACTTTATTATTACATTAGTTACTTATACAACATTTTGAAGAACCAATTATATGTTAATAATATATTGAAGTTTAAATAATTTCCTAATGTTAAGCTTCAGATAATGTAAGAACAGTGGCGGAATTAGAATTATAGGGAGTGTTTGGCGTGAAATTAACAGAGGCTTCTGGTTTTGGGAGACCCCAAGATCTCATATACGATATTCCTTATATAATCAGTAATTTACACACATTATATTATTTGTTTTAATATAACCACAATAAATAAGCATATCTTTATTATGAAACTTATTTTAGTTTCTATATTATTTTATTATTTTAACATCCAATTTTAATATAACTATCGACAGAAGTCGTTTTTATATTTATCGTATTTTTGCGTCATTACAAGTGTGTCAACCTGTTGTTTTTTGCACTAGCCATGAGATGCATAACATTATTATAATATTAGTATCTATGGCTTTTAGGATTTTGTAACCCACAACATGGTGAAAAAGTAAAACAAATTGGTTTGAGAAAACATTTATTATCATTATAAAAGTATCTGTCAATAAATAATAAATTTAAATTAAAGAATGATGGTAACAAACAATTTTTAGCCAACCATACAATATTGTTATTAATATATCATTGATAAAATAACACGAATACAAGCGACAAACATTTGAAAGTTGTCAAGTAAAATATTATTATTATTCTCTAATAGTAATAATATCATACATTACTCGACAGTCAACACTATATCGATATGTCAATTAATAACAAAACTAAGTTAGGCGGGCAAGAGATCTAAATCGTCACTGACTAGAACTATCGGTACATGCTCTTCATCAATATTGGGTTCAGAGCTATAAGTACACAACTGTAATTCCTTCAACTTCCATCCCCAATCCATTTTCTGTACAGCGTGTAAGCTCTCTGCCTCATTGCGATGTCTCAGTAACAACGATTCCTTTAGTGATCATAAAATATTTAAATATTTTTTTATAGAGTTATAATTTATGAAATTATTACCTTTATCTTTTCCCATTTATCATATACATCTTGAACCCATGACAAAAAAATACGACCATTGTAACGGGATCGTGTATGTCTATTTTTCTTTTCTTCTTGCTCGGGTGTCGTAATATTATATACTTCATCGTCCTTGAGTATGGTACATACAGAAAATGGTAAAAGCTGATTAGCTGATGTACGAGCTGCACGTCCATGAACCCTAAGTATCTCTTGTTCAACACTCAAAACTAATTTTTCTTTTTCTACTTTGTGCTAACCAAAATATAAAATTATTGTAGTTATTATATTATATTCTTTTTTTAAAAAAAAATATGCGCAAAGAAAACAAACCTGTAAATGAAGTCTTTGTCTCTCCTTCTCTTGTTCAACAAACAGCTTTATCAACTGCTTGTGTAAATTTGCTGGTGTTGAGTTTTGTGTATTGACTATACAGCTATTATAGTTACCAGCTAAAACATAAGTGCGCTTGTTCATAAGATAGTCTTTAAATCCAGATGGTGGTTTCGGTTTCACAGGATACAAATTCTTATGTTTCTTATCAATCTAAAAAATAAATAAATTAATAAAAATAATAACATATAAAAACAAAAACAGCAATTAAATATGTTATTATTTAACCAATTTACTTGTTTTCTAATGTCTAAAAACATTTGATAGCAATTGGTAACTGGAACCGGTTCACATGTTGTGCCAAACGGTTTAGGTACTACGGTAACATTGGAATCACTAATCTTAGATTCAGTACGACTAGCTTTTAATTTGCGTCGTCTAGGATGTAGTTCCTTCCCTGACACATCAGACGATACTGTAGTCACAGTAGCTGCAGCAGAAGTAGCTGCCTGTTTGTCATCTCCAGAAATGATTGCCAAAACATTTTCACTCTGTTCTGAACGAGTAGCAGGCGGTGACGAGGAGTTACCTGATACTGCATCCACTGTCACAGCACCAGGCGAAGTAGTTTGACCCAACTGTTCATCAGGAATCATTGGAGAAGTACTATAACTTGGTGCACCACTATTGCCACTCCTACATCTGTTAGATGACCGTAATACTCTGGTCTGAAAAGACTTTTGCTCTTCTACACCTAATGTATCAGAAGTCGCTTTCTGCAAAGATTTTGACGCTATTTGTGACTCATCAGATGGTATTACATACGGTAATGCTGTGTAGTTATGTGATTGATTCTTGCTATATGATCTTATACCCATATCAGCATCTACTCCAGGACTGTCAGCAATAGATGGTATCAAACCACCAGACTTGTTCTCATTACTATCAGGCTTAGGACTAGAAATCTCATTTTTACCTAAACAAATTTAAACTTCAATAATTTTTTTTATCTAATCAAATAAGAATTTGTGCTAAGTTAAATTATGACTGCCTGATCACTTTTAGGTTCTGAAAACAAACCAACAGTTCAATCTAATATAACAATAATATTTCCTTTCTACATTCCTTCTTACACCTCTAATTATTTAGCGAATGAACCTATCACAAGATTAATGTCTCTTGCCAATGTTGACGCTTCCCGCCTCTGTTAATGCTTATACCATACCTATGTATATCTTTATAATTATAATGTTTTTTTTTGTTATCTAGTACTTATAACTAGAATTTAATTGTAAATCTGTATATATCTAACTTTGTTTTTCCAAAGGGCTAGACCCGTAAATATAAATAAAATAAAAAAAAAATAAAAAATAAAATATAATATATCATATATTATGAATACTACAATTAAATCAAAATACTTACATAATTCTACCTTCCTGGAATATCTTCTACGTAAATTTTACAGATCAATAAATACTACATTAGTATATATTCATTATATTTGTTTTAAGTATTATAATATTATATCCAAAATATTAATTTAAATGGATAATGCATTATAGTATGGCAAATAATATTGTTTATATTGATTAAAGAATCAGATGATGCATATTATCCTTTTTTTTTAAATCTTAAGACTCCTATAACTTAGGAAGTATGTGTTTACTTAGCAAGTATGTATTTTAATAAAAAAAAATAAATGTAAATTTAAGTTTTTTTAAAAATTTTATTTCTGTTAAAAAAAAATCAAATTGACACAATTTTTGAATATCATAATGTAATTTTGTATTATGTTTTCCATAGCCATTCCTACATATCTTTTTTCACAAATGATTCAAGATGATGTTAAGTAAAATGTAAAAATGTTAGGTGAGTTTTATAAGTTTAAACAATTTGTTTGATAGATAGTTCCAATATAGCATAAAAAATCGGTTGTCTGTAAAGTCGGTTTACTGACGATAGTTGAACGTGACGTGTTAAGAAAATACTGAAGGAATGGTAGCATTTTTCAAAGAAAATTTTAATTTCATT
>NC_042493.1:106223334-106226956 GCF_005508785.2 Acyrthosiphon pisum
GAGGTAACGACGCATGAGTCATGTTTTTTCGTGCGTGCAGCCGGCTCCATCGAATTATAAGACGTTGTCACGTCAAAAATATATTTAATTTAATTTTAAAAATTTTTAAGTTTATGATCAAAACATTTTAGTGCACTTTTTTTAGTAATTTTTTAGTTCAAAACCGTCAACAAACAATCAAATTCAGTTTGAAGTATAATAACAAATCTTTAAGCTCTAATTATTATAAGAAATGTTATTCATTTTAAGTTCAATAAATTATTGTTTGATAAATTTGAATATAAAAGTATCATTTTCAACCTATTAATAGTAACCAAAACTATTTAAAGTGACTTATTAAATCATATTAAATCTAAAAAAAGCAAGTCACCTGTATAATATTGGTTATGATCTTCTTTGTGTTTTTTCGGTTTAACTTCTTTGCCTTCTTCAACTAGAGGCCGTTTTAAGATATCATCTGTTTCTTTTAATGGTGTTACAGTCAATTTATTTGATGAACTATTTACAGCATTAGTTGCTTCACCGGAGCCACCAACTTTGGGTTCAGTTTCTTTAGAAGTACAAGCCTCATCGGTTGGTGCACTAGTCGATACATTTGCAGATAGTTGAGAAACCAACTGCGTGGATGTTTCTGGTTTTTCTTCAATTTCAACAGTTTTCCTAAAAGATTGGTTATATAATATGTTGTGTAACTATGCCAAAAAAAAAAAATGTTAATTTTTGTATTATCATTACCTATTATTCGTCATGCTGGAGTTCTGTTCCTCAGTTGTCTGGTTCTTTACAGACAAACTCTTAAATTAATTATTGACCGTATTGGTAAGTCAGTGTGTTAGTGGTAGATTAGTGACACTAATCACTCTAGGCGATGCTTGTTGTTGTTAATCACTGTGAACAGCATCTAAATTAAAAACCAACTATTAATAATAAAATACAAATTAGCAAAATGTATCAAATTGTTTTTTAATTATCATCATTATTTAATACAATACACAATACATTACGTCCTATAATACTACTCACGTACACTTTTTTTTCAAAACGAACAAACGAAATAGTTGGCACCATGTCTATGGTTTGCACACAGACTTCTACACTACTGTGGCGCACGATGGATCGTTTGAAACGACTTGTTTAAAATAACGAACAACACGGTTTACGGGTACAATTGTTATTTAATGACGATGAAATGGTGGAGTGTGCGCCGGCGGTCGGGAGGTTTTTAGGTTCGCTGTCGGTGAACAGGGCCACGTCGGACTTTCACGACTTTGCGCCAACCATCTAGCCGCGAGCGTACTCACGCGATACCTACGTCTCGTTGCGGTGGCACAGAGTTGTGCCTATGCGCCGTCCGTTCGAGCGGGAAGATGGCGGGTGAAAAGGCCGCTGGGTCGTGGAGACGATGCGCACGTCGCTTATATCAAGCACGACACTCCGTGGAAGTAAAATTGCTTAAACTAAATTTCTATTAAATGCTAGGTATATTCATTAAAAAAAATGTATGTGGTGTACTAGGCCCTATACAATTTCAATTTTATAAACGCCCTTCCGAAAACATATAATAACAGCCCTTTTAACATTTACATTTTTACAAACGCCCTCTTAATTGTATACAGTATTAATTGTATATATTAACTTGTCGGTTTATTGTCAACTGATAATATGAAATTGGAGGAAAATTTGTTATCAAGTGTTACCCATACAAGCGATGTCCAGTGTGTAACCACTTTGTTCAATCTGGTAATATCACGCATCTGTGGTTAATATACAAACACCAATAATCATTAGGTGTGTTCGTTTCGACAAAAAGTGTACACTTTTTCAACATTCCACCAAAGCGTTCGTTTTGAAATAGTGTAGCTGTACACTCTGTTTTAAAAGTGTTACAATATCAGTGTACACTTTCTTCACACGGACCCAAGAGCAGGTGTAGCCGGTGTAGGTGCATGTTATCATTTCTTATCAGCGATTATTGTTGATTCTGTATTGCAGCTGATTGATCTACACCAAAAACGTTTGTTTTAAAAACAGATTTCCGATCACACTTTCCCCTGACACTACACTAATATTAGCGTACACTTTTTTTTCAAAACGAACAAACCTATTGTTGCCAATAAACTGTGAAGGACAATTAGGGCCAATTGTACCATCTCCGATTAAAGTTAACTGGAATTTAATCGGCCGAATTTTCCCGGTTAAATATCTGCTATAAGATGATAATATTAAGCGTGCAGATCGAAGTTTAAGTACAACTACTGGCCCTTAGCATGCATTCGGTGTGATAGGTATGTTACGTCCCAACTGACGTCGATACATACACCAACGCAGAGATGAACACTTGATTATGTATTATGTTATATTTGAGTGTTTATTAACAAGTACAAAATTACAATATTATAAATATATGACAGTGAGTGGTGTTACAACCTGCCTCTAAGTGTCTTATGCGTCCCTAAACCGTCTAACGATTAGTTCAACCCATACTGTATAACCGTCTGACGAGCTCTTGTCATGGGCTCGTATATACCTATATGATCGGGTCCTTTGGAGTGGGTGGTCGTTGTAGTGGCTAAATCCGGTCATGAGACAGAGTCCGGGTCTCAAACTTGGTATGCTGGACGACTCGTATCCTTCGTATGAGTGTTGACTTTCCCGAGGAGATACGTGTGACGACGCTTTTATGGTTTGATTGTTTCATACTATTATGCTTTTGCAACGACCTCCGCGTGTAATAATATACTAATTGTCTTATCAGTTACATTCGTTAGATATTGCTAAGAACGTGCGTACGCTGTACATAGTTTATACATAATTAATTTATACGTAGGTACGTAACCAGTGCCGCATTTAGACATTTTGCGCCCCGGTGCAAAAAAAAATTGGCGCCCCCTAAGCTCCGGTGAACAAAATTGCTTCCCCCTAAGGGGCCTACCCACGGAAAATATGGAAGATAGATCCTCATTAACCTTTTAGATTTTGAGCACAGAAAAGAATATTTGTTTTACAATGTAAATTATTATATTATTATTATTTTTTTTTAAAAATAATGTTTAGTAATCGCTCGATCCTCTCTCCGCAAAGATACATTTGAATTTATTTCACCTGAACCTTGCTTATAATTCATCATATAAATTTTTTTTTAACATATTTAAGTAGGTTGTAGGTATTTCATAAATAAATAAAATAAAACTATATAAAACTATGCAAATTAATATTAATTAAAAAAATGTCAAACAGCATAATACTAATATACTATATACATAATACTGTTATTAAAATAATTAAAATTATACAATTTATTTTAATAATTCACAAGTAAACATATTTCTGGCCACAACATTTTGGCGCCCCTAAAATACTGGCGCCTGGGGCAGTTGTACCCAGGGCCCCCCTTAAATGCGGCCTTGTACGTAACACCTACCTTCTGAAAAAAAGACTTTATGTTTAAAGGTTTAAACATAAATCTTTTACAAGTTATAGTATGTAGTTATTACAATAGTTTTACATAGTGGTACATTGGTTATAAGATAGTGATACATTGGGTTAAGTGTATAATAATTGTTAGATATTAGACATTTTTTTTTTTTTATAATTTTCTTTGTTTACATTTTTCCTTATTCTA
>NC_042493.1:106227324-106228550 GCF_005508785.2 Acyrthosiphon pisum
TGCCATACGTATTATTTACGCGGAAAATTCTTGTACGTCATTATAAGTACGAATATTTTTTTCGGTAATTAACGCGATTTGCATTGCTTGTTCAAGGGTGGTAGGATTTTTTCATTTTTGTTTTTACTTCAAATTTTATTTGGTCGCTTAAACCGTTTATATAACTGACTAAAGCTTGTTCCCTAATATTGTCACGTAATATTTTTGCTTCTGCGAGCGGTTTGTCTATGGCTACTGTGTTACATAGTTTTTGATATATTTCTTCTACTCTATTATTGTACGCGCATATGGTTTCATTATTTTTCATTTTTATTATATTTTATTCGATTTGTAAATTAGCAGCGCCGTAAGGAGTTTCGAATGCGTCTAATAATATTTTTTTCATATCTCACCATTCTGTAATTTCCTTATATCTGGTTACATTAAATGCTCTATCCGACAGTTTAGTAGCTGCTATCATTTTTAACATGAAAGGGTGCTGTTCTGAGTCTACCGTATTTATGATTACTTCGCATGCATTTAAAAATGGATATATATCGGTTTGTCCTGAATAGTTAGGAATTAATTTTATTGCGTCTAACGCACTTATTGGTTTCGTTTCGGTACCTCCCGTCATTTTCTTTACTTTGACTGTTCGTTTTGGTTGTATATATTCGGTGTGAATAGTATTTTTATTACTTCGTAACCCTTGACGAGTTGCGCTAGTAGCAGGCACGTAGTCAGAAAATATTCACTAGGTGGGCCAATGTTAGATGGGGCCCCCTACCTAAATATATTACCTTGTAGGGGTGGGCCCCTTACCTTTTTATATTATAAAAAGAGGTAGTTATCAGAATATCATTACTATAAATATAGACGAGTTGACGACCATAATAATAATATAATTCTATATGAATCAATATAATGACAATACCGGGTATTGAATACCCTTACTCAAAAGTATTTTAAAAATAGACATAAAAGTATACAACAGTCACTGTCTAGATAAGATAAGAATTACATGACATGCTAGCACAGAATAGATGAAATCTATTCTGTGATGCCAGTATGGTACCAGTATTGGGCTTTAAATAGCAATTATTTCCTAATCAATCGTTGACGATATTATGACTTATAAAGATGAATTATCACCGATTCTTGGTAGAAACACAATTTAAATGTAATACAATATACATATTTTATTCCAGAAATGGACATGAATTGAATTTAGTTACGTAACTTATTTT
>NC_042493.1:106228600-106238524 GCF_005508785.2 Acyrthosiphon pisum
GGAATTAATTTTATTGCGTCTAACGCACTTATTGGTTTCGTTTCGGTACCTCCCGTCATTTTCTTTACTTTGACTGTTCGTTTTGGTTGTATATATTCGGTGTGAATAGTATTTTTATTACTTCGTAACCCTTGACGAGTTGCGCTAGTAGCAGGCACGTAGTCAGAAAATATTCACTAGGTGGGCCAATGTTAGATGGGCCCCCTACCTAAATATATTACCTTGTACCTTGGGCTGCGTACGAGTTGATTCCCGGGTACCT
Organism: Acyrthosiphon pisum; assembly: GCF_005508785.2. Classification (NCBI taxonomy): domain Eukaryota; kingdom Metazoa; phylum Arthropoda; class Insecta; order Hemiptera; family Aphididae; genus Acyrthosiphon; species Acyrthosiphon pisum. Next base: position 106,228,863 of record NC_042493.1, read on the forward strand.
GTTTACCTGCACCGACACCGTTGAGTTGATTCCCGGGTCATTAGAGGGTACGTACGAGTTGATTCCCTATTGTTGTATCAATTATCAATAGATTGCACGAGTAAAGAGTTTACGACCGTAAAGAGTTCAACTGTCACACACAACTCGCTCTTATGTCCACCGAGACCACGCGCGAATTTACAAAAAAAAAAAAATCATTACACGTCGCACGCGAATGCTTGTTGGTCGAACGCTTTATCAAAGATTATCGTCATTATTATAACCTACGTATATATATAACGTATATGTTATTTATCATAATAATTGATTTTAGATAGTAAGATAGCAGTTTTTATAGTTGAACATAATCTAGAATATTAGGAATGTTCCAGTAGTGTTGCAACCATTATTAGTTCAACGTAAATTGTGTCGTTGTGTTAAAACTGTTGTGTATTTTTCGAAGTGTACATTTTTGAATAAATATGGAATTTATATTAAGTGAAAAGTCTAAACCATTAATACCAATAGATGGATATACATTTTGTTTCCATAAAATGCTGGCAAACGATATCCAACGCTGGACATGTAGCAAGAGTAACTGTAAGTGTTATTTAAAAATCGATAATAGTAAGATTATAGAAAGCAACACAGATCATAAGCATGACAAAATTGACGAAAATATTAGTAAGCGGCAAGCGCTGAGCAATTCCTTAAAAAGAAAAGCAGTTGAAGATGTTTTTGCGAAGCCTTCAAAATTAATTCGCAGAGAGTTGAAACATGGAGATATAAGTACTTTAACGAATAATGACTTATCTCTAATACGGCATAATATACATCGAGCTCGTTCTATTATTCATCCTTCACTGCCAAAAAGCGCCATGGAAACTCACGCAGTTTTAGAATCTATGAACTACACAACTAATGACAATGAACAGTTTATATTTGTTAATAATAGCGTGAGTTCTATTATAGGTTTTTCTACTGAACGTAATTTGAACGTTTTATGTGACGTCACAGACATTTATATGGATGGGACTTTTAATGTCTGCCCTAAGTACTTTACTCAACTTTTTACAATTCATGGATTTAAAGATGACGTATATATACCACTTGTATTTTTCTTGCTTCCCGACAAAAAAAAGATCACTTACGAGCTAGCGTTCAAATATTTGGTTGATCACTGTAGTTTGCACGGTATGACACTCGCACCTGTTCAAGTATTTATAGATTTTGAGATTGCGATTCATATGGCAGTAGAGAGCGTGTGGCCAACATCACAAATACGAGGGTGCAGATTTCATCTTGCCCAAAGTTGGTGGCGGAAAATTCAGAATCTAGGTCTCTCGGCAATTTACAAAGACACTAGTTCAGAAAACGAGACCGGTAATTTTTTGAAATTATTTTTTGGCCTACCTTTTTTAAGGCCAATAGAAGTTATTGATTGCTTTACAGACGAGTTGATGGCAATTCGACCAACAGGAGACGAAAGAATTGAAGAGTTTATGGACTACGTATTTGACAATTATATTTCTCCAGAAGCTAGTTTTCCACCAAGTATATGGGCTCAATTCTCAGCTACTTTAAACAGAACTACGAATAGTTGTGAGAGTTTTCACTCTAAGCTCAACAGTTGTTTCTATAGTGGGCACCCAAATATTTTTTTATTTATAAATGAGCTGTTAGAAGTACAATCTGAAACTTATATTAAATGCAGAAGTAATGGAACTAAAAAATCTAAAAAACATCAAGAAAAACAAATTTTTTTAAGAGAAGAGATGTCACGGTATACTGGTAATCTCATTACCAGATACCAATTTATAAAAACAATGTGTTACAAATTTTTACCAAATTAATAATTTTTTTTATATTTTTTTACCTAGTTACTACCAAATGTTTTTAATAATAATTTTTTACCTAATTACAACTAAATATAATTCAATAAATAAAAATTAAATGATTTTCTAAAAAAAACTAAAAAAACAACATTTTTGAGAAACTTGTCAGCCAACCTCCTCGTGGTGTTTCTTGGGTTATGCTAATAGGCTGAATATCTTACTAAATATTAAATAAAATATATAATGACCTGGGAATCAACTCGTACGTACCTCTTAATGACCCGGGAATCAACTCGTACGTACCTCTTAAGGACCCGGGAATCAACTAATACATGAAAAAGGTCTCGGGAATCAACTCACCTATACCGGTACCTTGTAGGGGTGGGCCCCTTACCTTTTTATATTATAAAAAGAGGTAGTTATCAGAATATCATTACTATAAATATAGACGAGTTGACGACCATAATAATAATATAATTCTATATGAATCGATATAATGACAAAACCGGGTATTGACTATTGAATACCCTTACTCAAAAGTATTTTAAAAATAGACATAAAAGTATACAACAGTCACTGTCTAGATAAGATAAGAATTATACATGACATGCTAGCACAGAATAGATGAAATCTATTCTGTGATGCTAGTATGGTACCAGTATTGGGCTTTAAATAGCAATTATTTCCTAATCAATCGTTGACGATATTATGACTTATAAAGATAAATTATCACCGATTCTTGGTAGAAACACAATTAAAAATGTAATACAATATACATATTTTATTCCAGAAATGGACATGAATTGAATTTAGTTACGTAACTTATTTTAGATTCTAATTAAAACCCGATATATTTTATTTTATTTGTGTAATATTTAGACAATATTATAAATTTCATTAAAATTAAAAGCCACCGTATAATAATGGGCCCCTCTTAATATTTTGGGTGGGCCGGCCTACGGCCGGACACATGATAGGGTGGGCCAGGCACACCCTGCCCCCCTTAGCTACGTGCCTGGGCCTAGTAGTAGGACTATTTTCAAACTCCTCTAGGTTTATTAATCGTAAACTTTTATTTAAAATATCACTATTTATTGGTTTTATTTCTATACGTTCGTTAAGTATTTCTTCGTTAAATGAGTCTAATTCTTCGTATAAATTATTTATTTCTATGTTTTCAATTATTTCGCTATCAGTATTATTTACGTCAATTTCTAAATTACTTTCGTTTTCGATTATTTCAATCCTATCTACCGTTTCTCTAGCTATTGTTTCAAATTCGTCATTAACATTATTTTCTGAACTATTGTTCATTAATATTTGTTTCTTTATTTATTTAATATTTTACTCTAATATATTTAACGTTTAATTTTATTAATATAATCTCATTTAAAATAATCTCAATTATTTTTTTTTTTTATATATATTTATTTTATTCGATTTGGTCTTTTAAATTCTACTAGGGGCTTCTACTTGGGCTAGGCGTTTTAGACATGGGCTAAGGACTTTAAACATGGGCTAGGGACTTTAAACATGGTACGTAACAGGTATAAGCCCCTTAAACAGTTTTGTGTAAATTATTTTAATTTTTAAAAGGACGTCTGCATATCTTATATTCAGTATTGCTATCTTATGTTTCAGTAGATGTGTACGCCGTTATGCCAGAATATGCTCGTGATTTTTCTGAAAATTTTTATAACAAAAACGTATTTTTTGATTTTGTGTGGTAAACGCCTTTTTAACAAAATACTGTCGATATCGTAATCCAATATTACATTATTCAAGTAGGTACCTACATAATACCTATATTAAATTTCCAAACTATATGCATTCAAAAAATAATTGGTTGCAATTGGTCGATACTCGACTATTCGATACGTCAAGGTGTTTAAAATTCAATAATTTTAAGCAGGAGACCGTGATCAAGACATCTAACAGGTAAGAATAACGATCGACAACGAAACAATTTCATTATTAATTTATCATTAGTTCCATTGTCATAGAATTCCACACAAGTGACTAATAATATTTTTAGTATTGTTTATACAGTTTATAAATTTAGTTCTCAGAAATATGTCCAAAACACCTTCAAGTCCATTATATGCCAATGGTTCTGGAGTGAAGTACAAGAGTGAAGAGTTGACTGCACAGAATGAACCCACTTACTACAATACAGTAACGAATAAAATGCCACAACTTTCCCAAGGCATTTATAGCAATGTTAACTACCATGAGAAATCCAACAACATATATATTCTAACATTGCTGAAACAGGCAAACCGACTTATAAAAATACTCAATATCCATTATAGGTATGACAATCTAAAGCCATTAGGTCTGTTATGATTTATACATTTTTTAAATTTAATTTTGGTTATTCATTTTATTTATTTAAAATAGGTAAAGATAACATACATGGCCCTCCGTCTCCAGTAAGTTCTGGTTACTCTGAACTTCAAAAGGCAGTTAGTGACGAATATGATGCAAAAGATTTTGATAATTCTTCTCAGGTGAATAGACAATAAGATAGGTATCACTTAATTAATTATTTGTATTTTAATTGTTACTTATCTTAAGCATAAAAAATGTATGAATCAATCTATGAGTCTATTAATGATGTTTGTCCACCTAGTGAGTTGTCATCTACATATTCAATGAGCAGTCTTTCACGGTCTATTACTACTCGTAAACAAGAAACCAAAGTTGATTCTTTAACTGATTTCCTCGTAAATTCAATGTCTGTCAATGATGGTAAAAAAAGTTTGGACAGTAATGCAAGTTCTTTAGATTGTAAGTATTTTTTTTATAATCTATAATATTATTATTTACATTTAAGAGTTAATAATTTCAATTAATAATAACAACAAACAATTTATCATATATATTTAGGGAAATGTACTAAATTCAATGAAAAAGTAATGGAAGAAGTTCTTGGGTGCATAGCAATGGGTAATATTTATCATATAAAATGTTTTACCTGTATCCATTGTGGAGATACATTGGAAGGAAAACCATTTCATCACATTGATAACAAACTATACTGCGAAGAAGGTTATTTAGTAAGTATTAATTTGATTATAACCATAGACCTATAAAGATCTTTATAGGTCTATATTATAAAATGTACAGTTAACATTATATTAGTTATTACAGTTTTTAATATAATACTATATCATGTAATCTTGTAATATTTTATATTAAGAGGATGGTGGTGGACAGTTATTTAAGCCAAAACTTACCAATATTTTGTCCATCATACTGATCGCCTTAGTAATTCGATAATAATTTTTAAAACTGATCTGAATTTGTTATTATGTCTACTTGAGATCGGCCAGTCCACTTTTCCCAATTGTTCATTAAAAACAATTTTGTTAGATTATTTAAAAATGAGTTGAAGTTATAATACAATGCAATTTTTAAAACAATTATATAGTTATTACAATCACACAATTACACAATTAAATAATTTAATTTTAATTTTTTGATTAGCTATTTATATTAATATAATAATTCATTTTAATTTTGTAGCTGAATTTAAATTTTAGGAACCTACAACATAATTATTTTGTCTATATGTCATGCTGACAGTTATTGTGCAGGTGTTTTATCCATAAAATTAATAAAATTATGTACCTAACTTTTAAAATTATTTTACTAAAAATTAGATTTAAAAAAGTCTGTACAAGTAAAACTACAGTCTACAGACTACAGGTATTCTGACATTTTGTAATAATGTATACCTAATACGAGGTACGCTATTTTTTTGCATAACACTTTTCTGTACCTATATACCTACCTAATAATATGAAAAACTATTAGTAAGACGTCTATATAACATTTTAAGACAGTAAAATCAAATATTTATTAGACTACCTACTTCTATAATATAATCGTCAGCTAACATATTTAAAAAAAAAAAAATTTAGGCCCCAAATTAAGATTTGTACACCAGCCCCGTAATGTGTAGTTGCGGCACTGCATATTTGGTGATTTTTTAAAGCTATAAGTCCTCTGCCCTACTTATTAATAATATATAATATTTATAATTCATAGTTTAATAATATAATAATGTAATATAATATTCTGAGCTAAATTTTATTGTACTGTTTATAGGTAGTTTATTTAAAACATTGAAAATGCAACAATCTACATCCAATATTCCAATATATTTACTACCTTGTATTTATATTCGTATTTAACTATATTACACTTATAGCCACCGGTTGGATTATTAAATATATTGTTTTTATTCATTTAGGGTCATTAGTCTTCACCCACTATACTCACCGTGGTCCATGACCACCCACCCAACTGTAAGGTGTATCGACGGATACACTTTAAGTACAAGATAGCCGTCACTACCCATTGGACGTAGCTATCCATAGGATAATAGATACAATGCAAGATAGCGTGACACGCGACAATGCGACATGTTTCCAAGGCTGGGCAAGTTAACGATTTTTTTTAACTTGTTAAGTTAAGTTATTTTAAAGTAATTCATTTAAGTTAAGTTAAAAGTTAATCTTATTTTTTTTCGTTTACTCGTTAAGTTAAAAGTTAACTTTGAAAAAAAGTAACTTAACTTAGTGTTAAGTTAAAACTTGCTAATTTGCAAAAATACAAAAGTCCAGTCATATAATTATATGGTTAATTAGATAGTTTTTCTTTACGTCCAAGAAAATTACTGGGTAAATTTTAAATGATACATCAAAGTAAAAACACATTAAAAAATTTGCGTTATTCTTCGGACGAAAATTAACTTAATTTAGATATTTTTGAAATAAAATTAACTTGAAGTTAACACGTTAATCTTGAAAAAAAGTAACTTATTAAGTTAAAAGTTAATTTGAAAAAAAAAGTAACGAGTTAATTGACTTAATTAAAATTAACTTAACGTCTTAACTTAATTTTAATTTTTAACTCGTTAATGCCCAGCCTTGCATGTTTCATCTGGTCGTCAATCGTCCCGGCAAATGTCTACAAATTATTGTTTTTGATTTTATTTTAGTCCTTGTTCCTACAAGATATTAACAGTTTAAGCGTTCAAGCCGTCAAGTTACCTACCTAATAAGTAATAGGCATAGACGTGCGCAGATTTTTGGTTCCGGGGGTACACATAAAAAATTAGGGTCTACAATAATTTTGAAAACAATTATAGATACAGATATATGTTTGGAAGATATCAAATGCCCTAAAAATATTTATTTTATTTTTTTATTCGTTCTAATAAAATATTACATAACAATATATAGATATACATTCTTATAATGATAATCGACGTCAGACGTTTAAAAGGATCAACATTTTCGAATTCTTCAATAATTTCATTAATTTAATGTACACTTAATTAACAATTAGAGCTCTTGTCGTTTTTGGTGAAGGGTCCGGTTAAACAACCCCTGTGCGCACGCCTATGGACCATAGTGTTTTAAGTATAGTATTGCTCCTCTACAACATATCTTTATTTTATCTAATAAACTGAAAATTAGGGTAAAATTTGAAATATTTTATGTACCAGCTATAAGGCCTTTGGGTGTGGGGGATTCAGCCTATCTGCAATCCGCACCTATAGTCTAAATCAAATTTAACACCTTACATTAGAATGACCCACTTTATTCCCTTACGCATTTTAAAACTACCTTGAACTTAAATTTTGATCTCTAGAATGCACAAACAAGATTCACTTTCCCACCACTAAATTGCATTGAGTATGTCAATGGAAAGCAAAAGCTAAATATTTCATCGTTTTCAAATTATTTTTTTTAAATTTATTTATTTGAATGATTATTAAATCAAAATTATTAAAATGTATCTTTAAATGATTAATCTGCTGTTGACAGTAGAACTAGACTAGACTGATGTGTTACCCTGTGGCATGTTTCCAAAATTATTATACTACTTATAGTACTTGGTAGGTACCGTACACCACGGTCCACGGCAACCACCACCCATCACTCAAATAAATTGGTCAGGTGACTGCGATACCACGACGACAAGACGGCTTTCGGTACCTACCTAAATATAAAATAATTTAATATGATGCGGCGGAGTTTTGGTGTTATCGTCATATTGTTCCGACCGTTATATATATTTGTCTGTGTGTATTAGTCTTCACTGTTCAACAACCAAAAGAATCAATGAAATAGCAAAGTTTTTTAGCGTTGTAACCCCCTCACCCCTCATCCATATTTATGCAAAAAATTTTAATATTTACTGACTGCTTCAAATATGAAAAATATGATTCGTATTTGATAAAATTATTGAGAAGAATGACGACTACAACAGAAAGTGTGTGAACCTTCACAAGTAATATTTAAATTTAAAACAACCCTCCTAAAAATAGTCCTGGCTATTGATGGGTATTCTCTTAATCTTAGAATAGATTTTTTGCATCAAATTTTTTTAACTAGTTATTGTCAACATACTTCTTACTTTTTTTTTTTTGTTGTCCTATAACAATTATTTATTTATTAAGATTTGAAAATTATGAAAACAATTATTATAGAAATTTCATTATAATTTCAAATAAAGTATGTTATATTTAAATTATCAGTCATTGATTACAAAATAATGTTTATATTGTAATCATTCCACTTGATATTGTATTTACATCAGTTTTAAAATAAAAATATGAATATACCTTTGTAACTTAAAAATTTTTTTGTTGAGAAACTATAACATTCACTTATCTTTAACAAACATTCTATGATAAAGGTTAAAATTACTAAACTAAACTATGTTAATCATAAAAAAAAAAAAATATTAGGTATTGGAAAACTGATAAGAAAAAACTTAAAGAATCTAAAATATGATTTATTCTTGAGTTTGTACAATGATCATAATGTTCCCCTTGATGCATTCCACTTGATGATTGTTCCAGTCTTTACTTTGACAAAATGTAGAGCAATATGGTGTACGTTGACACAATGAACATTCTGCAAATGCACCTCTATTGCAATTGGCACACTACAAAAAAAAAAAAAAAAAAATTGTACGCAAAGAATAATATAAAACCAAGTATGTGTGTTCTACCTTTTTAACATCTGGTATATCATCATTACTTGGCTGTAATCCTGTCGCCACATTTGAAATTGTCTCCTCGTCAAAATCATTCCTATGAGAAATAAATTAACACCAGCTTATAAGATCAACGACGTGACAAACATTATAAATTAGTAATTACCTATTTTCTATAGAATTCTCATTGGCCCTCTTAAGTTTTGCTAACAACTCTTGTTTTTCCATATTCCATTTGTACTTAGCAACACGCATAGAGTTACGAAAATGGTTCATCATTTTAATCATTCTTGATGACACCTTAATTCCAAATGAAATAAAAATATTAATGATGCTAATTATACATTAGTATATAATTGATTTAGTAAGGAACAGATTTTATAAGCAAAGCTTAAATGTTTTACTAATTCAATAAAAGCACTAAGAAAATATACATACATAAATTTTAATAAAACCATAATTTTCATAGGGTAAACAATTTTAAGACTTTAATAATTGATATTTTCTCTTAATTTATTAGGTAATTTAATGCCTAGAAAAGAAAGATAGCCTGACCTCTATAATAAGAATGAATGAACGAAAAATAAAAATATTTACAAGCACATTTTTCTTTATATTTGAATGTTTGTATTTGTATTTTTAGTTTTTAGTAATTTTAAATTTATAACTAATAAAATTAATCCAGAAAATTATAAGTATGATTACAATAATAACTGTGACAATTTAATAGCCCAATACAATTGTTTTTTGTACACATTTTAAAAAAATATTTATTTTTTTTTACTCTAAGAATATTTATTTAAATAATAATCTGTTCCCTTAATCACAAGT
>NC_042493.1:106238574-106243232 GCF_005508785.2 Acyrthosiphon pisum
GATTTTTTAAAAATTTTTTTTTTCTAAAATTACGGGCTATTACTTAATGTTATACCTACGTAATATAATATTCTTGAAGTGAAATTTTATTAGAAAAGTGATGAGTCCTTTTTGAAATTTAGACAAGGACTATAGTGATTTAAATATTTTTTTTTTCTTTTTTTTCTATATTTGTTCATTGTAACGACCTCAAGGTCTTTGACAATGCTTATCACAAGTGGGTAGTAGGGAGATCATGCGATCTATTTATCTATGTATATATCACTATATGCATGATACTACCCCCCTTCTCCAAGAGGAGACATGTGCGGTCTTCACTCCCAGTGGAGTGGGACCTAGTTGGAAACCGGATGACGCAATCGGACGACAGCACGGGAAAATGGTGACTGCGTAGAATCACACACATTTTTTGCACTTTGCTATGAATCGAACCGATGACTGTGTGAGTCGTAAGTCAACTGTGTGACCACTGCGCCACTCCGGCCCCTAAAGTGATTTAAATATGAAAAAAAAAAAAAATGCTTTTTTCATTACAATATGTGTAAATGAAAAAAACACGGAATAATCTGTTTTGATCAAACTTTGATATAGTATTCAAAGCTAACTAGAGATCAGCACTTTTCGAAATTCCCAATTCAATTGAAAAAAAAACTCACATTTTCTAACTTTTTAAACATATCTTCTATTGAATCATTTGATTGAACAATTTCAGCTTGAGAAATATCACCCGTCTGTAGAAGTATGGATTTTTCATCTTTTATATTGATATCAACATTGTCTAATGATATACCTATACTGCTATCACAACTATCTTCATCATTACTAAGAGTTATACAATCTTCAATTTTTTTCTTTTTTGAACGACTAGACGAATGTTTTTTGGTATGTATTCGTTTGTATGGAGTATACAATCGTACGGGGCCAATCTAAAACAACATAAACAACCATCATAAACATCTCATAAAAAATACCAATGACCAAGAATAATATTGTACTTACAGCAGATTCGTCATCACAACAGGCTGCACATATACAACTCATAGCATGTGGTAATAAAACTCCATCGTATACTAATGTTTGCAAACTACGGCCACCAAATCGTATACTTCTTTTCCAGTCCTTACTAGAAGCCCTCCCACAAAGGGCTTCAAACTCATTAGGTGTGTACCAGTGGTTTTTAAACTTAATACACTTGCCTCGACAGCCAGAACCAAATTTTTTTTTATGCAGTTCTGCGTTGGTGGTCTACAGACGTCAGACATGATGAAAAATTATGACAACCACTCTAGTACTGATATAGGTATATTAAAATAAATCCTTACTTTGCATCGTACTGGTAATACTGGCAATTTAGCAGCATCGGTATATGAAGAATAAGGTACTGTATTTGGGGATGATACACCTTGATCGTTCTCTTCGTTGTGAACATTATTAGTGGTCGAGTTATCTGGTCCAAGTACAATATGAGCAGGTTTGAAAACGCCATCCTTAATAGATTAAATTGTATTAGTAAATTTTCAATTGTGAATACCAAGGAGATTTAAAATTTAAATTACTTCGGCTTGAACTACAGTTCGCCATGTATCACCATCAACTTGAGTGTGTGTATCACTGTTTAAACTATTATCCATGCACAGGAGAGGTGTGAAATCATTTGATTCCGAAAGCTGAAATCAAAAATATAAGTTCAATAACTTAAGTCAATATTAATACAATTTTACACTACATTAATGACTATAGTAGCGAAGATAAAAAAAAAATATTTAACATATTTATAAGTTTATTACATATACATGTATATTATTATGATAAATTGCCTAAATTTAGACAGGTTCCCAAGCGCAGATAGATCTAGCAAGTTGCCGAGTTTATGCCACTATGCCAGACTATATTTTGGTAGATCTTGTATATAACTTACTTGTTCTAACCCAATTTATTAGGTTTTGGGCAAGTAAAAGTTCTAAAACTTAGTGGCTTGATACTTAGCCTATCCAACACTGCTGGTGCCTAAACTCTAAAGGTAATAATCCCCTATTAAGTTCATCTATAATAATGTGATAATAAAAAAGTAATTCTATCACAGATTATATTCATGTAACAATCTGTGATTTTATGCTAATTAATTTTTTTTATGTAGGTAAGTATGTTAAATATTTTATGTTTGTTCTTTATTAAATACTTTTGGTTAAAATAGTTCGGCTAAGTACCAAACAATTCAGACTAATCTGCCGATGGAGAACACTTTGGCCACAGATTAATAATTTTATATTTAAAAAAAATGTTTTTCCCTGTATTATTGTCAAATAAAATACGTTAACCCTAGAAAAAGGTTCCAAAAATTATTCTGTGTCTTGACGGTATTACTAGCTACACTAGTGCACAACAGTACATTATATTACAAAATATTCACAAACGTATAAATGTTGAATACTCTTAATGCAATTGAAAACCCGTGAAATAATAAATACCTAAAAACCGTTTAGTGATAGATTTTGGTCCAAGACGTGAATCATTATTATCAGTGAGAGCGCATAATTAAGTTTTGTAAGTTCAAAGATTTGTAGTTTTTTTATAATAGGTGAGTAAGTCGTGGGTGACCTACGTCAAAGAGAAAGTAGGTACTTTAAGTAGATTTTATTGCTTAAACGTGTTAGCAAAAGAAGTTGGGTACATCAGCTTTATCTATTTAATGATAAAAATGTAATACACCTATTATAATATGAAAGAGCGATCTCTTATATCAATACATTTTGAGTGTGTCAAACAATTGTTTTTTGTCTCACACATAATGTAAGTCGACGCCTCCGCTGAATATCATAATACATAATCGGGATGGGTGTCCAAACCAAAGATCATCCGCGGCATAATATCCCACTCGCAGCAATATTAAAATCCAACGGACAAAATATATTTACCTATGTATTATTATGTTTTGAAACGGGCCAATTGGCCATCCTCCCGCGGGCGCCCTTGAACTGAACATTTTAACGATAAATAATAATTACCTACCTAGCGTGAAAAAAATTATGTACAACGATCGCGTCACGTCGTAAAAACTGTACGAAATCCAAAACGTTGTCGGCGGTACGTCGGAGAGCCCGCCCCCGTCAACGTTGTCGATCACACATACCTGCAACGAGTCGGCGGTAACAACGTCAAACGTGCCAGCGCCCGACGCGTAATTGGGCTGCCCGGCGGGCATGGACGACCCTCGTGCTTGAGACGACGAAGACCCGTCGCGGTTTTCTTCAAACGCGTCGGCGGCCGTGACGATTACCACTTCGGTGGCGCTCGTACCGGTCTTGGCCATGTCCGTCTGTTCGGCGGACTCTTCCGAATGACGCTGCTGGCCACCACGTTCGTCCACCGTCACCGCTTGCAGTCCATGTTTTTGTTGTTGTTGGTCGTCGGTCACGAACATAATAATAATATGTATTGTATTTTCTCGATTCGTGACAACGCAAGATAAAAGTCGCGTGATTATTATCGTTTTGCTGCCAATCCGTTAATGAACGGTCGTTCGTCTTTTCGCGCCCGGTTCGTAGAACACGTAGGTACCGCGTACTACCGTGCTTCCGGTCCGATCGCTGCGCGTGCACAACCGGACGCCGAGGTCGATAAGAAACACCTGCGACTACGACGACGACGATTCCGCTCGACGCCCCGGCGTGTTCACGTTACCCAAGGTTAATGCAATATACTAGTAATGGTATAATATTCTATTAACCTTGCACGTTACCGATGTGACCACGTATCATTATCATAATATTATCAAATACAATATAATATTATTATTATGACAATACGTCGGGACAGCCACGGACCCAAGCTGGTGTCCGTGGGGTCATTGGTCATCTTTGGTCAAAGATGGTCGTTATCAGTTTCCGCTGTAATTGTAGTTGTGGTTGTCGTTATTTACCCCTTAAAAATAAATATTAAAATATAATATTTCAACAAAAAAATGTTTATCGCATTAGTTTCAATATATTTTCATCTAAAAATACAATTCGCGGTTCTATAATTTATTCGAAATAGTGTAGAGGTCTGCACACACTGCTGCGGTAGAGACGGTACGGTGACGATACGGTAAACAATATTTTATTAATTGTGCGGACGTGCGGTAAGCCTTACCGTCGGAGCTTGCACACTGATCCGGTAACGATATGAGTTACCGGACGGTAAGACATCGTACCGGAACGTTTTTCGTTACAACTAGCACATTGCTGCGGTATTGCGGTACGATATTGGGAAAACAGATTGACACCGGGAACGCTGTCGACGCCTATCGTACTGATGGTTAGGCGGGTTCCCCCCTACGCGGAGTCGGGAGATTGTACCTATGTATTTTCCCGACATTTCGCATAAATTCTGCTTTGAGTGAAGTGTATTTGAATATATTTGATAATATTAGTAGAAACCAACGTATAAAGTTAGGTATAAAAGCGTATAAAGTTTCGATGACAAAATCAATTTATTATAAAAAAGTAAAATAACCAACATAAAACTATGTCTATACATCCCGAATCGGAGGGTACACATTTTTTCCACCAGAGTGCGTTTTGTTGATCTGCTTCCCCTATATCAGACACACATACAGGAATTTTGATGTTATACCCTCTCAATTTATTTTCAAAAATATTTTTTTCAACAGCTATGTA
>NC_042493.1:106243332-106243517 GCF_005508785.2 Acyrthosiphon pisum
AAATTAATATGAATATTTTTGTTACAAGCCCTTTACTTCCCCCCAGACGATAATTATTCCGTAAATGTGCCCATTATAATACAAGTCTTAATATAAGTGTACTTACCTAATGTCCTAATTTTCTTATTATTAATTGTAAAGAAACTCTATATCAAAAAATTATAACAAATTAATAATATTAGATG
>NC_042493.1:106243617-106244652 GCF_005508785.2 Acyrthosiphon pisum
CTAGTAATCAATAATATATTTTTCCAGAGGTTCGACATTCGACGATTAGATTAATAACTCGATATATCGATTGTTATAGAGTGGTATAAGGTAAAAACATTTTCAAGTGCAAGGGCGTGAAATTATTTACCCTGAGCGTTTTTTACTGTGGAACAAGAGTCAAAAACGCTATAAAGGTATAATATGGGATTATAATAACTTAAATCAAAGCCATTATTATGTGCATGAATAAAACTAGAAAAGCATGGTCGCGTGTTTCGTGCTTGTAAAAATCTAAAAATCTAAAGAAAAAATACCTGTCATAGGTGTATAAATTTCTATACACTTATTTAAGTGGCACGATAAACGTCATACACCCATATATATATAATATAAATTATACATATTTCAGCTTCAGCGATAGACGCGATAGTCGTATATTATAATATAAAAATAATCATACTATTGTTCTGCAATATATTATAATATATAATATATATTATTATAAAATATAAATTTATAAACCGTGTGGCACGTATTGTATACAAATATAAGCAGATATGCCATACTTATATATATATATATTTTAGATTCTGAGTGAAACGATGAATGTATTAATTTTACAATGATGTGTGTTTTTTTTTTTATTTTTTTTTTTATTTTTGTGTCTGTGTACACGATAAGTAGTCGAAATAATGCTTCGATTTTCGACTTCAGTATCTCGTTCGATGGGAAAGTGAAAATCGTTGGTGCATTGGGGAGGTCAAAATTTCCCAGTGGTTTTCAAAAGCGCCGGGAAAAACAAAAGAAAAATTAAGGAAAAACGGGAATTTTTACGCAAAATCGATTTTTTACAAAATTGAATTTGGTTTTTGGTGTAACTTTAAAAAAAATTACCGTAGATACATGAAATTTTGACTGATTGTTTATCTTAGCATCTTCTATACACCATAACATTTTCAAAATATTTTGATGTATTTTGAGCTCTTTACGGACATTTTTATTTTCCATTTTTTAATTAGTTTTTTTTCTAAAAATATCAATAAAATTTTATTT
>NC_042493.1:106245165-106246283 GCF_005508785.2 Acyrthosiphon pisum
TACGATAAATTTTGAAAATAATTTGACTCTTTTGAGCTGTTACGGACATGTAAGTTTCAATTTTTTTAGTTTTTTTTTCCTATAAATATCAATAAAGTTTTATCTGTTGGGCCAAAAAAGTGTATAAATTTAATACAAAGCTCGTGATATATTGTTACAATATCAGTTGAAAAATATTAAAAATACATAGGCACAATTTTTTTTATAAGCATTTAAAGATCAAATTTTGACAAAATTTATCAAATTTTAATTTGAAAAATTATTTTGTAGTTAAAAATTTATAAAATGTTCAACTTTTATATCTAAGAATTGAAAATTTAAAACAAGATTCCACGTAAGTAATTAATTCTGTTACCAAAAAATCTAAAAAATACATTTACGCAGTTTATTTTTATAGTCATTTTAAGTACAAATTTGGACGAAATTACATATTAAAAACCTAGGATAACTATTTTAGTTATTTTGTTGTGATTGTATAATATTATTCGTGGGTACTTGAAACTTCTAAAGTATACTATTATATATCTATGATAGTACCACGGTTTTTTGTTGATGTATAACGCGTTATAAGTACCTAATAAATATTATGATATGATTAATTTGGAATTTATTATAGGTACCTAATATAATATTATGTCTTATACCTAGACTAACATACCGTCTCCGCTCAGAATCGTTTTTCTTATACAATGATATTATATCATTGAATTCAAATTTAATACCATCCATTATACAGTGACCCACTTGTAACCTACTGTACAGCAGAGCGAAATCCACTTACCCACCTTTTTTCATTCAAACTTACGGCGCCAATACTCATCGAACTTAACATGTTGTATAGATTTTGTATAACAAGTTTGTTTTCCAAAATTATTTGTCTTATTTAGATCCTACGACTAACAATGACAAATTTCTCAAACGGTGCCATACTGCCCTACAAATCAAATCCTACTGGGAGTAAATATCTCAGACCTTAAAGGTCATTTGTGCATACCCTTCCAACCAAGTCCAATTTCACTATATTATATTTCTCGAAAACACTCGTATCTTTGGTTTACCTTACACGTATACATATGTTGTAAAACTCCCGAGATTCTCTGTATATTTCCTGCAATATC
>NC_042493.1:106247539-106249958 GCF_005508785.2 Acyrthosiphon pisum
CAAAATAATATTATATTCTGTAGTGGTTAGTTTGGTATATATACATGAAAAATAAATATCTAATAGGTACACTAAACGCTACGAATATTATTAATTAATCCGTAGTAAGTTATATAGTAAAATGGTTCGTAAAATTGTAACGAAAATAAATCCAACACGAACTAGAAGTTAGAATGTTTTAAAATGTGTAAAGCAGTTATATTTCTGCAGAGTGTTGTGTTTGTGGGACAAGCACCAGTGCAAGGTTATCGAAGGACGATTTCTTGGGAGTTACAAAGGGGGGAGACTGAGAAAAAGACGTTAGACAAGGGGTCGGAAATAGGCGGCCCGCAAAAGGGAAGTAACTGAACCGCCAAAAATACTTTTTTAACGCTTTCCGTTTATAATAGATATTTGATTTATTTTTGTGATGTATTTAAAATGACGTTTTTAAAGAATAAATATCGTTCAACATTAATTTTCTTCCATTCTCTATCTTGAAAACATTGCGTATTAGTTGTACTCCATGAGCAGGTATCAAATTTAAAAATACTGGCAAACATTATTATACCTATGTCCTGTTAGGTATATTAAATAATTTGCTTTAAACAGCTTAAACTGTACAAAAATTAATACATTATTCATTAACTAGATGCTATTTGAGTTTTTTCTAGCCCTCAAAAATATTTTGGACAGCTATACAATTGAATTGCCGACCCCTGCGTTAGACAGCAGTTTGACGTTACATAGCCGTATGTTATTATAATGCACTAATAATATTTTATATGTTATCGCATGAATAATGTTCAAAATGTATACTCAATGCTTAATGAAAAATATAATACTGAGTTGATGGTATAATCATTTTTTTTAATAATATTAAGCGATAGACATTTAAAATGTTTTACGTGCACATCATAACCTCACGTATGTCGATAACTATAACAAGAAAAAAAATTATCACAATTAGTTAGGCACCTATACAAAAAAATGAACATGTATAATACTAATTAATACTATAAATGCACTCAATAGTAAATCATAATATAGGTACCCTACGTAATATTATTATTACTCGTATAAATGATTAATTAATCCGTAGTAGGTTTTATAGTAAAATGGTCCATAATATTATACCTAAAATAAATCCAACACGAACTAGAAGTTAAAATATTTTAAAATGTGTAAAACAGTTATCTTTCTTCAGAGAGTTGTGTTTGTGGCGCAATCACCAGTGCAAGGATATCGAAGGACGATTGTTTGGGAGTTACAAAGGGAGAAGACGTTAGTAGTTCGACGTTATTATAATACATTAATAATATTTTATGTTATCGCATGTTTAAAGTACACAATTTATACTCAATGCTTAATGAAAAATATAATACTGAGTTGATGGTATAATCATTTTTAGTAATAATAAGCGATAGAAATTTACAATGGTTAGCGTGTCCATCATATTATAACTTCGTATGTCGACAACTATATAGCAAGAAAAAAATCATTACAATTAGTACCTATAGTCCATAGTATACAGGAAAAATAAACGTGTAAAATACTAACCAATAAAATATACTAGATAGGTACAAATAAGTACTAAATAGCAAATAATAATATTTAAATAGGTACCCACGTATAATTATTATTACTTGTATAAATTATTGATCAATCTGTAGCATAGATTTTATAATGAATTTAATCCTTCGTATTTTGAATTAAGTAGATCAAAATAAACAAAAAAAAAAAACATCCAATAAATAATTTACAATAAAAAGGGGGTCCTCTAGTGCTGTAGCTAGACTACATGAGGCCTGCGTGTGCAGACCAAAATCTCGAGACCCCTCAGGATTTATCAGAATTATCAACAATTTACACTAAACAAAAACTTAAATTGTTTGAATAAGATAAAATATATAATAAGTGGAACTTAATTAGATATAGATATCTGTGTTGCATAGTTTATATTTAAAGTATTTGTGAGTAACACGAAAAGTTACTATTTTTGTTGGAACCACAAAAAAAAACAGTAGTCACAAATTCTAAAACCAACAAGACGAGACGTGTATACGGTACTATTAACATAGGCGCAAATAGGAGGGGCTTTAGAGGCTATGCCCTCCCAAAAATGTCCATAACCCCCCAAACATTTCCTACATTTTGTTTTAAGCTTATTCAATATTCAAAGTAAGGCTTTAGCCCCCCCCCCCCAAATCCCAAACATTATTTGCGCCTATGACTATTAATAATATTAATATTTTAATTTTCAATATTTTAAAATATTATTATTATACATACTCATAATACTCACTTGAAAACTAAAACTAACAAGAGAACACATCATAATATAATGTTCTCACATAAAAGTTTGATAATTGGTCAATTCATTCTAATATCAAAATTAACCGCACTATATTGAAACTGCTGAACGAAAATTTTCCGTGTC
>NC_042493.1:106250444-106252225 GCF_005508785.2 Acyrthosiphon pisum
TCCTTTGAAACCCTTTGAAACCCTGCAGTATAGTACGAGACATATATTATGCGATGCACACTCTGCACAACTGGTTTTCACGGCACGTGGTCTACATTTGTAGAAAAAAAACAGAATTTCGTATCACCACTGGACACCACTCCTTAAGTATTAGGTACAAACAATTTCAGGAATTTTAAAAGACATACTTAAAACAAAATTCAAAATTTAAAAAATCAGAATTGTACGATGTTCAGTTTTAATCGTAAAACGGAAGTCTGGAACGGTCTGTATTATGATTGATATAACATTATAATCAAGACAAGCTTGAGGCCTTCGTTATGACTATAAGGAGCGGATGTTAATATATTTATGAAATTGTTTTAAGAGATCTAAATTAATTCGAAGTAAGATGGGAATTTGTTCATAGCTTATGCGAGTTTGTCAAAATCGAGATTGGCGTGGCTTGGTGGTATTACGAAATCGATAAAATTACGTATATTAAATTATGTATAATCATTTATTAATATATATTATAAAAAAATAATTTTTTATTTATGGGCCAGACTCAGCCAGGGGGACGTGTGCGAGTTTATCATATTATTTGATTTCAATAAAAATGTATGTACAAGAAATACTGTATTTTTAACAAAATTGTCCAAAGACTAGAATCCACAGTATTACATATATTTTATGTTTTTGTGAAACGTTTTTAAGGGTAATATTGTTGTCCTTGGTGTAAACAATTTAGTAACCGAGAAACTACTCTTTCGAATTTCGAATTAGGTACATTTTCAAAATCAGGGAGGAGGTATCTAAATAAATAAATAATAAATATGATTAATTTTATTAGACTAATTTTTTCAAAACAAATAATTTTATAAACAATAGATGGTAAAACACAAGACGCCACTGTTCAATTATGTACAGAAAATGTCTGGAAATTGAAAAGATGGTATTAAAACAAATTATTTCAACACACCAAGAATCAGAATATTCGAACGAATTCAACGTTAAAGGAAAAAACATTGACGAGCGTGCTCGGTGGATCACTCTGTATAGTAGATAATAATATAATATAATCACTGCTCGAGGCCTTCGCTACGACTTTATCGGAAACGAGATTGGCGTCACCTAACTATAATATGTAATAATGCGAAAAAGAAAATCTGCCCTTTAGGGGACGTGTGCGAGTGTATATGATGTTTGTCGAGTTCCACATAAACCCAGCTACGTATCGGAGAAACCGTTGCAGTTGAATACGGAGAGGAAATACGATTTAAAAGGTCACGTGAGTATTATATGGGTTGGTAGGTTATATACATACGAACTACACACCAAGTAAATTACTTATGCCACCAAATTCTGTACTTACAAGTGTACAGGGTGATTCACCGACCATATTATGATCGACTCCATTTCATAATATTATCAATGGGGCACTTGTTCAAATAAATTCGTATTCCTTGGAATTTATAGCAATATCATAAAGACTTGCAAAATATCTTAAATTATTACTTAGATCTGTGACGTAGTATAATATTATAGGTATACTTTAAATATCATCCTACGAACTTTTTTTTTTTTTAATTTACAAACGAAAACCACCATTTTTTTAGTATAGATGTTTTTCTTAAAAATCTATATACTTACGTACAAATCGAAAGTTAAATGACAGTATAATAATATAGTTTCGATTGATTATTATAAGCTTTATGCACTAAAGAGTATTTCCATGTACATACTATGGTGGTTTTACATCAAATATAAAATAGACATATTAATATTTAGTCAAGTAATCC
>NC_042493.1:106252325-106253343 GCF_005508785.2 Acyrthosiphon pisum
CCCGTTTTTCGAGGGCCAAAGTTGAAATTAGGTTAACATTGGTCCGGGACATTGTAATATAGTGCCCCATTTAGGAGTTGGGCACTATACCAATATTGAAATATATTAAAAATAAATAAAACATTTTTTTAATAATCATAAAAAAACTTGAAATAGACGCGTCAGATATTAGTGGCCCTTTTAATATTTTTTAAATCTATTATCAAGTAGGGAACCTCTTAACAGAAAAATTCAATATTTTTATCCAAAGGTGGTTTGACATGAACAAGATGAATTATATTATTTACTTAATTACTAAATTAGTACTAAAAAGTTACCATAAAGATACCATTATATTACTTTATTTGTACACACATACACAACTATTATAATTTGAGTTACAAAGTTGACCAATTTTTTTTTGCATTTACACCGATTTGTATTACAATATAATAATACAGTAGTAATGGCAGACTACGTCGTGACAATATAATCATTCGATTTCGAATAGGTAGGGGTTTTATGATTAGATAATTAAATATTATCTAGATAACCTATACTGTTTGCAATTATGTGATGTACCTATATGATCACTTTGTCGTTGAAATTACGGATCAGTTCGTATTATCGGCAGCCGTCATCGCATATAGTACGTAGTACGTAGTACGTACGCCATACAACAAGATAATCTAGAAGTCATGGTATCAAACGAATAAAATGTGTAAGAATGGTTTTTTAGTGTTATTGTTAAGCATAAATATCATTCGACATAAATGTGTTCACTGTGCAGTAATCAATTCACTTTGCCCACATGAATCCGGGCGGCGTACACTTTGCCCGGGCAATCTCGTACAATGCCCGGCCAATGTATGAACAAATTGAGTATTAAAACGGTCATTCTTACATTGCCCAAAATGTTCGGGCATTGTACACAGTGCCCGGACATTGTATAACAATGCCCAGGTTTCCTACTTTGCCCGTAACATATATATATATATTATATATTTCTATAGATTTTTTAACATTTTACGCGCCGTAA
>NC_042493.1:106253443-106257324 GCF_005508785.2 Acyrthosiphon pisum
CACATTGTCTATTAGTTTAATATGTGCCAATTATTATGTAACGTTTTTTTTCTTGTAAAAGAGCTTATGCCCGTTTATTAATAAATAAATACAAATAATAATAAAGCAGATATAAAATATTATGTTAACTAGTTCAGTGGGAAATTTTCGAAAATATTTTAGAACAATAATAGACAAATAGCTTGATTAAAATATGGATGTATGTAGTTTATCATTAGTCGTTCACATAAAATATATTGTTATGAAAATTTTACGATTTAGATAGGTATTTTAAAAAACGCTATTCACCTTGTCGTATAATTATCGTATCTTGTAAATGTACACCAAAACTGACCCAAAAATAAATATGTACCTATATTTAATTTGTAATCTTCGCCAAAATGAAAAAACTTAGTTTGCACCATCTCGGGTAGTAAAAAATATGAATTGTATAATTCAAATCGATAATTTTTTCCACAGTTCCTACATGCGTACACGTTTCGATAGTACCTACCTAACCTATGAGTTAATATGAGTAACTAAAAACACAAAATATTCATTTTTTGATTCTGAGTTGTTATTTTGTATCTACTTATCTACATTTTACACATACACTTCATTGCCTTTTGTCACCTTAAGTTGTCTAGTTGATTAATAACGGTTCGTGTACATCTGTATTTACTTTAAAGCTACCTATAGTAATAAAAACATAATATATCATAATATGTAATAGGTATACTTACGACTTACTGCAGTGTAATAACGCGTTGGATACCAAATTAACATTGTAACGATCACCTGTTGGTAAGGCAGTGAGTAATTAAGAATTCCGATAAATTAATACTGTCATTCGAGTCCATCTAGTCTCGATTTCAATGTGCGTATATATACTGACGAAATTATAATCGAATACCATCGATAATATTGATTACGAAATGGCCCCCCAAACGCATTTTAATTATATACAAACACGATTTTCGATTAACACACGATGGTGTGCAAATTACGTAGCTACCCTGTATATAGAGTCATTTATGAGGTTATGTAGGAACACTTGGCTTGCAGATATTATAGAAATTATATTATAATAATTAATAACAATTCTGGAAATACGGTGGGTAGTTTGAAATTCCCGAAAATTAGTAGCCGGTTGTCACCGACGAAATAATGATGATCGATATTTTCATATACACTCCACGCTAATTGTGGCGCAAGTTTCACACTATTTTCGATTACCTACCCTGGTGCAAATTACATACTTACCTACCCTTATTTTGGTATATATTTCCTCTCGTTACCTATTATAACTATTGGTTTGTTGATAGTTAACAAATAACACCCGTTTTCATTATAACTCGTTTTATTATTGTTTTGCTTATTGTAAACAGTATAAACGAATTCATTTTGTTGGTTGTTACGATTGTTCACATCACACAATAGATAATAAAATAAGTACAGATATAAAAATGTAACTTTTTTTTTATTCTGGACACATACCTAGGTACATATTTTGTGATCGTTATTTGGAGTAATAACAAAAATAATGATGCTACTATACTATAGTTGGTTCTATGGAACGAAACATAAAATATAATCATTATAATAACTATTCAGATGAGGTCCCAATCGACATTTATTCACTATACGCCTACTATACATATAACCTGCTACTGTATTATAGGTAACGATTTCGTTGAAAACATATTATTTAAAAAAATGAATAAATGTTTTTCCCCTTTCAAGGATAAAAAAGATGGTTGAATATTTTTTCAAAAGAATTGTTGACTTTCGCTGCCTCTATAAGCCGCACAAAGCTTTGAATGCCATACCTAGTGTTGTATGACTTTCGAAAGCGTCCAGTAATGGAATTTCTAGATGGAATTACTACCGAGAAACTACTAGGACAAAACAAACGAGGATAGATTTAAAATTCTAAGTATTATCGTACCGTGTTTTTTAAAAAAGAATTGCGTTCATTCCAAGTAAACATATAATATTATTATGACATCAATAATAAAATATAAACTCAATAGTTATTAGTTAATAGTTATTACCAATAGCAGCAGTGGTCTCAAATATGTGGTACGTGAACTCCTTCGGTGTATTTCTTAAAAATGTCATAAATAAAAATAAATTACTATTTAACGAAAAATCAGTATACCTACGTACATATTTGTAATGTTTAGTGTTAAATACCACTACCTATGTTTTATAATATTAGGAATTATTATAATCAATAGGAGAAAATATAAAATTTGTTGTCTTCATTTATTTTGTTCATTATGGATTTATATAGTATTAAGATGAGAGTAAAAAAAAAAAAAAAAGATTTGCCTGCTAACTTTTGACGTATATTAAGTAAAACAAATATATGGCCCGTTGGTAATATTGTGTGATGATAATCCAAAACGTATGCTGTTGCCAATTTGATCAAAATCAAACTATAAAGATATATCTTTTCATATAGGTACTAACAAAATATGGCTGGAAATAATAAAAAAAAATAATATTAATTCTGCTGTATCTAGATGCAGGTTAAAAGGGTTTGAAAATGACTCAATAGGAGAAAATATAAATATGTTTTTAAAAATCTTTTGAAAAATGTAAATGTATATTTTGTTGCAGTTTTGGGAATATTTTAAAAAGGATTTCAAACAAACTCTTTTGGTATTTTTTTAAGATGACATGTAGATATCTACATTTAATACACATTCCTAGTATACTTATAAATACTATGATACCGTATGACCGTATAAGAATCGGGAATCTGCGATAATCACTGCAAAAGTTACTAACTTAAGAATAAATTGTTTCAATTTTTTAAAACATTTTTGAAAATAGCTACAGGTACAGACAGTCTGTAAAAATGGGGAGGAATATGTATTTTTATTTTTTTTAGTTTGATGGAAATCGCTTAGTATTTGAACACGGATTCGATTAATATTACGTTTTAAAATTGAAGCTATCCACGCAAAAACGCGATAAATCCACTTTCATCAAAATTCCTGTTTCGATTATATTTGATAAAAAAAAATTAAATAGATTAACTATCTATTAGTTATATATGTTACGGGCAAAGTAGGAAACCTGGGCATTGTTATACAATGTCCGGGCACTGTGTACAATGCCCGAACATTTTGGGCAATGTAAGAATGACCGTTTTAATACTCAATTTGTTCATACATTGGCCGGGCATTGTACGAGATTGCCCGGGCAAAGTGTACGCCGCCCGGATTCATGTGGGCAAAGTGAATTGATTACTGCACAGTGCACACATTTATGTCGAATGATATTTAATATTTATGCTTAACAATAACACTAAAAAACCATTCTTACACATTTTATTCGTTTGATACCACGACTTACTAGATTATCTTGTTGTATGGCGTACGTACTATATGCGATGACGGCTGCCGATAATACGAACTTATCCGTAATTTCAACGACAAAGTGATCACATAGTTACATCACATAATTGCAAACAGTATAGGTTATCTAGATAATATTTAATTATCTAATCATAAAACCCCTACCTATTCGAAATCGAATGATTATATTGTCACGACGTAGTCTGCCATTACTACTGTATTATTATATTGTAATACAAATCGGTGTAAATGCAAAAAAAAATTGGTCAACTTTGTAACTCAAATTATAATAGTTGTGTATGTGTGTACAAATAAAGTAATATAATGGTATCTTTATGGTAACTTTTTAGTAGTAATTTAGTAATTAAGTAAATAATATAATTCATCTTGTTCATGTCAAACCACCTTTGGATAAAAATATGAATTTTTCTGTTAAGAGGTTCCATACTTGATATAGATTTAAAAATATTAAAAGGCACTAATATCTGAAGCGTCTATTTCAAGTTTTTTATATTATTAAAAATGTTTTATTTA
>NC_042493.1:106257374-106258383 GCF_005508785.2 Acyrthosiphon pisum
CCGTATTATTTATCATATTGTTATGTCAATTAATAATTGTATAATATAACAATATGTATGTATAATAAATAAATGTAAAATAAATGTAATACATATTATATACATACAAATATACAATTTTAAACCTCTCTTTAATTCGAATTAATTTGTTTTCCCTCCATTATTCAAACACTCGGTAAATATCGAAAACCTCTATAAATCGAATTTTTAACTAGGTCCTCTGGATATATCGGCGAATGGATACATTGACGAAACCATAAAACCTAACCTAATCTAATAGGAAACTTAAAAATTTAAATTCCATACCTATTATATAATTCAATAATTTTAGTCAATAATAAAAAAAAAAAATAATAAAAGAGATTTCCTAGGACCATATATATGTTACGGGCAAGGTAGGAAACCTGGGCATTGTTATACAATGTCCGGGCACTGTGTACAATGCCCGAACATTTTGGGCAATGTAAGAATGACCGTTTTAATACTCAATTTGTTCATACATTGGCCGGGCATTGTACGAGATTGCCCGGGCAAAGTGTACGCCGCCCGGATTCATGTGGGCAAAGTGAATTGATTACTGCACAGTGCACACATTTATGTCGCATGATATTTAATATTTATGCTTAACAATAACACTAAAAAACCATTCTTACACATTTTATTCGTTTGATACCACGACTTACTAGATTATCTTGTTGTATGGCGTACGTACTATATGCGATGACGGCTGCCGATAATACGAACTTATCCGTAATTTCAACGACAAAGTGATCACATAGTTACATCACATAATTGCAAACAGTATAGGTTATCTAGATAATATTTAATTATCTAATCATAAAACCCCTACCTATTCGAAATCGAATGATTATATTGTCACGACGTAGTCTTCCATTACTACTGTATTATTATATTGTAATACAAATCGGTGTAAATGCAAAAAAAAATTGGTCAACTTTGTAACTCAAACTATAATAGTTGTGTATGTGTGTACAATAAAGTAATATAA
>NC_042493.1:106258896-106273916 GCF_005508785.2 Acyrthosiphon pisum
CAATGCCCCAATTTTCTACTTTGCCCGTAACATATACAAAAATAAAAATGTTTGAAATATTGATTAGAACGAAAGTAGTTTTCTTTTTAATTAATAAATTTGATAATTATTTATACAATAGTTCAAGGAGTTCAAGACTAGCTTGGGCTGGGCATGTGTGGAGAGCTGATGGGTCCCTCATAAAGGTGGTTATGGTAAATCAAATAGATCTGAAAAGACCAAGGGGACGCCCAAGGCAAAGATGGCTAGATGCAGTTAGAAGAGATATAGAGGAGTTAAAGCCGGATTGGAATGGAAACTTAGATCTAGCCTACGCAAGAGATGTTTGGGGAGAACTGGTTTTAGAAGCAAAGAGCCTAAATGGCTCGTAAAGCTAAAAAAAAAAAAATGTATACAATAGTATGATAGGATGATACAACATCTTGCCGCTCAGTATCGTTTTTTGTACGAATTTTAATTTTAATTCAATTATAATACATCCATTACTACTACATGCTTGACAACTACTGTACAGCAGAGCGATACCCACTAGTCCTTTTTTTATTTTAATCATTTAAAAATATTGATCGTAGAAACTTGAACCATTCCACTATCACTTCAAATATAATTTTCTATACACAACGAAAATGTCAAACAATTTAGGCTGATCTTAGGCTATTTATATTACCAGTATCCTATTACTATAATATATTATCATCTTTTAAATTTTAATAATAACATTAAACGACAAGTACACTATAACTACTCGATTTTTTTCAATATAATGATATGTACAATA
This sequence comes from Acyrthosiphon pisum, assembly GCF_005508785.2. Lineage (NCBI taxonomy): Eukaryota > Metazoa > Arthropoda > Insecta > Hemiptera > Aphididae > Acyrthosiphon > Acyrthosiphon pisum. The sequence goes on from NC_042493.1 coordinate 106,259,675, forward strand.
ATTTTTTTTTACAATAAGTAAAAAAAACATTAAATGCTTGTGTAAAGAAGCAAAAAATGCAATTGTGCTCCCAAGAGAATTTTTTTTTCTCAAAACGTGTGTTTTTGAATGCTTCATAAAATGGAAAAAAGACAGTCAAATTTTCAAAATCGTGTTTTTAAGTTTATAATAAATAAATATTTTTTTTTGTCAAGACGAGCTTTTACACTCAAGTTTTTGAAAAAAATTTCAAAAACCGCTTGGGAGCCAAACAGCATTTATGCCAAAAAATAGTAGGTACACAGTTATAGTTTTCTCTGATTATACTATGAATATTTTATAAATATAAATAAAGTCTTACTACCTATGTACCTACCTACGTAAATAATTTCGGTACCGGTTCCAGATAATTTAGGTACCGAAAATTATAATAATTTTAAACACCTATCTGGAATGTGGGTTTAGTTTAGTATGATGAATATTAGAAAATTCATATGATCATACATAGTTTATACAAATAACACTAATACTTACCATTAAATTATGATAAATAAAATAATTTTATTTTTGAACCTAAAATAACCTATTTTAATTAAAAATTCCGGTTCGATTCTGATACTTTATTTATTAAAATAAAGGTTCCGATTCTTTTAGGTTCGGTTCCAGTCAGTTCCAGTATTAGGTATACCTAATAATTGACATTTTGCACCGATTTTAGTACTTGTAATTTGAGCCACCGATATGGGTAGATTTAAGTGCGTATTGCACCAACATATAAAAAACAACAAGAAATTACACCACACCCAAATAATGTCACATCCGTATAAAATGTGAGTGCGCTAAGTGCGCTACGTACACTGATATATTTACAATTAATATTAACTTTCATTTTTTATTTTACTTTATGTACATTTTAATAATGTTCGCACTGACCACAAAATGTTCCGTAGAAAGAATACGTTTACCTTACAAAAACGTACGTCAGATAAACCTATATGATAATACCGATTAATTGAACATATTATATGTTTTTGAATATTCATAGGGATATTAAATAATTTTTCCAAAGGAAAGACTTAAGTAAAAAGCACGTTACAAGAAATATTTACAGTTTGCAATACATGTAAGGAATTAAAAGTTTACCCTTAGGTAACAGGCAACAGCGAGTAAAATATGTATCTTATAATCTTGTTTTTCCTCTCTCTTAGTATTAAAATTTAGATTCTGAGCAGAATGATTTTTTTTTTTTATGTCTACGATAAGTATTCGAAACAATACTTAGATTTTCAATTTCAGTATCTTTTTTTATGGGAAAATAGTGAATCTAGTTGGTGCATTTAGGAGGTGAAAATTAAAAATCCCTATTTAAAAGCGCCGGGAAAAACAAAAAAAAAATTTAAGGAAAAACAAGTATTTTAACGCGAAATTGGCTATTGATCAAATTGTTGGTATAACTCCAAGAAAAATGACAGTAGATACATGAAATTTCCACTGAACGTTTAACTTAGCATTTTCTATACACCACAAGTTTTTCAAGATATATTTACTTTTTTTGAATTGTTTACGGACATTTAAAATTTTTTTTTGTTTGTTTTCTATAAATATCAATCAATTTTATTTATTGCGTCAAAAAGCTTGAAAATTTAGTAAACAGTTCCTGATAAGTTCTTGTATGTGGCAATGAAAAAAAATAGGCGATGGTTAATCCACAATAATTTTTTATGAGCAGCTGAAGTTTGAATTTTGCCGAATTCATAAATATCACGAAAACGTGCAAATTATTTCTAGTTAGAAATTCATTAAATTTTTTATTTTTAAATCTAAGATTTGAAAATGTAATACAAGATACATCATAAGTTTATCGGTGTATTAAAAATAATAGACTCTAACGTTACCAGTGGTCGATAAAATTAACCAGTTGCGGACATTAAAAACACTATACGATTAACACAATAAGTCACAATTTATTATTAAGAAACAATTACAATTACAATAATACAATGAATTTAAACTCAAACATGTATTTTCACCGGTATAAGTAAATCGGTAACATATAAATGGTTATAGGTCGCACATTGATTATAGCCTTGTCACATCGCATGGTTAAATATCCTTGCCCATGTGGGTCCTCCGGTGTACAGTCAACGAGCTACAATAAACGAACGACTTGTCACACACATCGCATAGGAATGGTTTTTCGCCCGTGTGTGTCCTCCGATGTGAAGTCAAAGTGCTAGAATTAGCGAATGATTTGTCGCACACATCGCACGGGTACGGTCTCTCGCCTGTGTGCGTCCTTCGGTGTGTAGTCAAAGTGCTAGAATCAGCGAATGACTTGTCACACACATCGCATGGGTACGGTTTCTCGCCTGTGTGCGTCCTCCGGTGTGTAGTCAACGAGCTACTATTAGCGAATAACTTGTCGCACACATCGCACGTGTACGGTCTCTCACCTGTGTGCGTCCTCCGGTGTACAGTTAGATGGATATTTTGGGTGAACGACTTGTCGCACACGTCGCACGGGTACGGTCTCTCACCTGTGTGCGTCTTCCGGTGTACAGTTAGATGGATATTTTGGGTGAACGACTTGTCGCACACGTCGCACGGGTACGGTTTCTCGCCTGTGTGGGACTTCCGGTGTTCAGTTAATTTGGTGATATTTTTAAACGGTTTATCGCATATGTCACATGGATATTGTCTCTTGTTCATTTTAGTGCTGTAAATCCCATGGAAATCCACTGACCATATCAAGCGTATTTTCACAGATCCTGGTAGATAATGGGTCTTACGTCAATTAAAGGTTAACAACGTCCAAACTTAATTTTTTTTTTGTACATAACTCGTAATTGTTTTTGTTACAATGATGACGTAATAAATATACTATTGGTCGTTATGGTTTATAAACAAATCCGCGGACGATCAATATTTACTTATATCTACATTGTTCCCTTGTTAGATCAATCTTGGATTATGGATCGATAGTTTGGAATCCATGCCTTCAGGTCGAGATCAAACTTGTTGAAAGAGATTAATCTCGCTTCGTTGGCCTTGCTGGTTTTTTACTAAAAATTGATCACCTCCAACACGATTATACGCCAGTCATGAGAAAATTAAAGCTCTGTTCGCTTTATAAAAGACGAGAAAGAGCTGACCAACTATTTTTGTTCAACTTGCTTCATGGTAGGGTGGACGTATCCAGACTCCTGGAGCGCATTATTTTACATGTACCAAGTGTTCAGACCAGATCACATGAGCCATTCATCCTCCCCACTTTAAGGTTTAACTTTTCGATGAACGATCCCTTGGTCAGAGCCATGTGCTCGTTAAATAATAATAATATTGATCTTTGGCCTTAATTAAACATGTTTTTTTCTGTCGGTCTTAATTATTACCTAACCTTTTCATACCTTACTGTTATGATCAATTATGTATACATTTTTATTTTTGTTTATACCTATATAAAAAGCTGTTTGGCGTATATTGATAAAAATAAAATAAATATCAATATGTTTTAAGCCTATTCCCCAAGTACCTATTCCCGGCATTACTATTTGAAATAAATATCAATTGAATACCAATACAATCATTTATGTAGAATATGTTTTATCAAGAACGGAATTATAGAATAAGTAAATTTTACCAGCTTAAACTGTTAATTAAAAAAAATTTAAACTTGTCAATCAAAAAGTTTTCTCTTATGCCAATATTATAATTACAACTGTACCAGTTTTGCATACGCAAAAACCTTGAAGTTTTTCTATACAACTTGTACTGGTATTTTAATTTGTTAAAGGAATATTATTCTAACAATTATAAATATGTTACTGAATACCTATGTATATAATATAAACTCTACATTATGTACGATAAACCGCTGATAGATACAAATCGCTACAATAATATTAACACGCATATAATTGTAAGGCCTATGGCCAATACACACCATGTATAAGAAAGTTAGTTCGCATTGCATCTTACTCTTTAACACACTACAACTACCAAACTCCGTATGACGACGATACTGTCGCATAGTATGTCAGAACAAGTATTATTATTTTTAAATGTTCAGTAGACAATAAAACTTTCCGGCCTCGTTACATATGAGTAGAAACGCCGAAGTTTGTCATAATTACAGTTTCATTTTAGTTAGTTAAGTAATTTTTTTTTTACGAGTAATAATTTAATTTTGAGCGAGATAAAGTTTCGAATAACGAATTTATAAGCAGTGTTTAATACTGACTATAGGTTTTAGGATGAAATGTATGTTATAAGATAGGTAATCGAGATTAAATGAAATAAAATTAGTTATGATGGCGAGATATAAATTTAAAAAAATGAAACGACTTTTGAAGTGATTAATATTAAGCACAGGTTTTAGGTTTTAAGATAAAAGTTATGCTATAGGTGAGAAAACAACGAAAAAAATAAAAAAATAAAAAAAAAAGTTGAAAAGTTAATCATAATAAATTGATCTATTTGGACCGAATGTTTAGCACGGGTGTTTAAATAATGGAATCTAGTATTTAAAAATAAAGATAATAATCTAATTGTAAATTTAAATACAGAAAATATTAAATTGGTTTTTCGGGGTCTTAACTTATTAAAAGCTGGTAGAGAAAAATTCATATAATTTCTCAATAATTTAAATATTTAACGTTAAAACGGGTAGGTGACCTAACGCCAATACCTAACTACACAATTTTGAAGGTAATGCGACGCGGTCAGGGGAACTTTGTTGCCTCATTAGTTATATCCAGAGAAGGTTTTCTATACCTAGCATAAATAAGTATTCCGTAGGGGGTTAGAGCACTGTGTAATGAGGTCTTTTTTTTTTTTTATCTATAGTAAGACACGTTTGGTTTATAGATCTATAGTCATTATTATATTTAAAATGGTATTTTACTTTATAGGAATATGGCTGTTAATAGGTGTATTTATATAGCTGAGTTTACTCCTGTTGATGGTTACTGTCATCGAACCCACTGCCGTGTGCCATTTTAGTAGTAACTAATAATAGTTTGGACGGGTCGAAAAGTGTGTTTATTTTGTATTGGTCAATCCTATAGTGTGTTTATTGTTTAATACATTATATTGAATGCAATTTTAAGTAAATACATGAACAAGAAGAATATCAGTGTAGGTACATTATGATCATAGGTACATGGTTTTACAGAATAATACAATGTTTAACAAATTGGTATAAATATAATATAATAACAGTTCAGACACATATTGTTTATACAATTTTACATAATTTTACGTAATTCATATTTTTACAAAATATATATATCTATATAATAAAATTAAGTGGCGGGATATTTTTTCTCAAGAGATATTAGACCGATTCAATTTATTTTTTTTTCAATACATTCTTTTCGTCGAGAAGAAGAACAATTATGAATCGAAACAAATAAGAATCGCCAATTATATTCGTGTCAGGACGCCACCGGTAGGGGCTTAAACGGGGATTATGAGATTTACGATTGAAATTTTCGTTTATTAATGGTTGCTATTGGTTACAGGAGAAATATTTAGTAGAAATTAGTATTTATTTGTTATTAGTCCCCATTTGGGCACACCAGGGACAAGCATGAGTAATCACAATATTTTAAGAGTTATATTTTTTTACGCGCAGCGGAGTGCACGGGATCAGCTAGTTATGAATATAATTACAACTTAACGGTACTATAATCTGTAAAATCCTAACTTAATGTCAATTTAAATACCTATTGTAAAATAACTCTTACGATAATATGTAATAGAATAAATATAACGTTTTCTCACTGATGCGTTAGTATTTACTTACAAGTGTTTAAACCACGCCAGAGCCAAATTAGTTTTTATGCCATGGAGAAATCTTAACATAGTTTATTATAATATTATGTATAAAATATTAGTAAAATAGTCCTCAAACACCTTGTAATATGCTCGTAGCTTGAGGTGATCAGTGTAATATTCTGATAGCCAGTTGACTACGAGTATATTATGATTTTGCAGGAAGCAAGACCGATTTGTTGACGACGAAGTTGAAGATAAGGTAGTTGATAAATAAATTTGTAGACAGGTGAAATATTACTATGTGGTTTATTAAAAAATTCTTCAATAATTTTGACTAAGTCCAAATAAAAGATTATTACACAAAGTGTCGTGAAGGTGCTCGACGTGCAGTGGAGAAAACACGTCTGAATGCAGCCCATCTCCGGTCTGCTTTTATAAGGGCCCAGGCTCTCCTACCTACCCCCCGGTCCATTGACTTATCCATAATGCGTCGTCACGTTATCGGTGTCCCGTGCACTGCGTGTGAACCTAATCATAATGATGTTTCCACGAACCGTCTGTTATATGTTGCATTCCTATCCTGTTTTCTGGGTTTTTTGTTCTATATCTACTTTGTGAAGAGTAAGCCCCCATATCCTGTCGTTAGACACATGGTTTGTGGTTTTTAATGTGATTTTTTATAATATTATGATCGATTAGTCTCACCGTCTAGCGTTCCCTTTATTTATAATTTGTTATTATATATATAAAATATTGTCACGGTAATCCGCGCCCTTTAGTGTCATCCCTTACCACCTGTGATGATTATAGTTCGTATACTTTCATATCGATTACCTATGTTATTATGTTCCTTATACTTGTATTGTTTGAAAGAAACGGATACTATCCGTTACAACCTCTATCATACGTATACTTCAGTTCAAGTATGATTCCCTTTGTTTTATTTAGAACACAATAAATAATTGCAATAGGTAAGTATAGGTATGTACCTAACTTGAAATATTTATAAAATAATTAATAAACTATACTATTCTCTCTTTTCTGAATTTAACATTATTTATAAGCAGTTACTCTAATTCAACACGTTCGTGGTCACTTCACATTTTATATTATTAATTTACCCTCCTCAGAAAATCACTAAATTTTTATATTTATCTGTACCCAAACTTATAAGTGATCATTATAGGTCAGTCACATGTTTAGCTCCATTTAATACGTCTACCATTTGAAATATTACTGCATAAGCAGTCATGTCCGATTTTATGGGTTTGTAAATTACTACTATAGCAGGAGTGACCCATTACATCAAAATTGAAATAACTTCTATAGCAGTACTGACCACGAACGTGTTAATATAATATTATAACATTTTTATCAAATAATATAAATACAATATTTTTGATTACATGATTTGTATTCAAATTATATTTTCAGTAAATTTAATTAATATTTCAATGATAGTAAATTAATGGTTCGTGTAAAAGTTCTAAAACATTAAAATATGATTAGTTTTTTAATAAAAATACTATAATATTACTATGCTATATAATAGTTTTTTCTAACACCCTAAAAAGTGTTGCTTAAAATATTTATCGTTTTAATATCGTTACATATTTGCGTAAATTCATTGTTTTATAACATCGAGTTTAGGTACTAAAAAAATGGATATGAAATTAAATAATAATATTATAATATAGGTAACTAAATTTTTTGATATTCTTTATAGGTACCTATATCGTAGTAATATACCAATCATTGACGACCACTCAAAATCATATACAATAGAGATTTAGACAAATATTTTTTTTTTTTTTTGGTGGTGGAGAAGGTTAACCAATGTCTTGAAATATATATTTTGGTTCCTATATCATTATCTAACGGTCAGATTTATTTTATTATAATATAGAAATCACACATAATAATATGTCAATAACTCCAAAAATCATAAATGAGTAACGTTTTCATTTGTACTGAATACCTTTAATAAAAGATAACGGTTTTTATTTACGGGATGAAATGGATCGGGCAATAGAATGACAAACGTTCGTTCACGATTTCCCAAAGTTGTCGGAAATCTCCGTTCGGCGGTTTGTTGGTTTATCTCCAAGAGTCCAGGACCTTCCCGTTATGTGTTTGTGGATTTATCAATACCAGAAAAATGTTGTTTAATTTTTTTCTTCTTATGCGTTTTTACTTTTTACAAATTTTTACGTTTTAGATTTCGAGCGGAACGATGAACTATATTACTATATTAGGCATATTGATTTTACAAGGCGTATATCAATTGCTCCGAAATTACCTTTTTACCTGTAAGAAATCTATCGATTGCGCCGCGCATCGACTCTGTCGAACTTTTTTACATATTGATTCCGCCATCTATCAATCCGATGAATATTTGAAAATTATTTATTTTAATAATAACAAAATTTAAAAGACTTACATTTGCATTTGTGTCAATGCTATACGATCTAAAATATGTTTTATTTCATTAGTACACACTATAACAGTAATTATATGATAATAATTGAAGTATAAAATATATATAATAGGTACCCATACTTTTACATTGTATGTTTTATTATTCTAATAATAAATCTATTTAAAAAATGACAGTTTTACTTAATTTTGACAGTCACTAGGTATTTGAGTTATATTATTATACATTTTACATTGTAATTTTTTGTTTTTTTATGCCATAATAAATGTATATAATTGTCTGGTTATATGTATTGTCCATTGTGGACGACAATGTTTGAAATGTTTTGCTATTGAATTTACTATTACAGTAAACTGTGTGTACCTATAGTTTAAATAATTCTATATAATATGATTCATCGGTTATTGTTTAATAAACAGTCGGCGGAATCAGCATAACCAAATATCTGGTGGAATCGATAGTCGGCGGAATCGACATAAACAAAATAATATATCCAGCTGAATCGATAGCCGGAAAAATTGATATTAAAACGGTGGAATCGATAAAATCCTATTTTACAATGATGTGTGTTTTTAAAAGGACAATAAAAATGCTTCGATTTTTTTTTCAACAAAATCTTTTCTGATCCGTCCTAATAATTTTGAATATTATACACTTTTTTAGAAATGTATTACTGTGATTTTATATAATGAATCGTAAATGATATTATTCATAATTATTAACTTATCACTTTATGCTAACTAACTTACCTTTGTGAAGAATTCTCACCTCTGCACATCCACGGCTTGGAGATGACCAACAATCGTTTAACTGTTTAAGTATTTCTTATGTTTATCCTATTATTAATACAGTATAATGTTGTTGAAAGTCAATAAATCGTTATTATTATTATTATTATTACATATATATAGGTACGTCATAGTATGTGTACAATGTACATACTTTCTCAACAACATTTGTAAGTACCTATGAAATATTTTTTTGTTAAATATATTTTTTGTGTGTCTCGCAGTTCATTGGACAATGAAATGAAATAACAAAGAGCAACAGAACTATGAAAAAAAAATGTTGTTTAGTTTCACGACTATATAAGTATACGATGTGAAGAGAGATATTTTGTAGGTTGGCATGCACACACATCGACATCACACATGGCTGTTTGTAAATAACATTTATAGTGTGAAAACAATTTTTTTGACAAGTCTTTTCCCTCGGCACGCGTAGTGTGTACAACATAACATTCGATCTATTCGATATTTTCGGGCCAGTCGCAGTTTCTTATTTACTATTTATTGTCGTCGTGTCTGCAACAGCCGAGTGTACATCAAACGGAATAATAATTATTTTCCTCGAGTGCGCGAGCCGTTCTCATCTACAATAGTTTATAGATGAAAATACACGTCATATACATGCAGGTACAAAATGTAAGTGGTATAAAAACAAAATCAAAAACAGGTTGACACGAACTATGTATAATAATATGTTATTAGTTTGATGTGTACAAATTGAACGTTCGATAATAATAATTTAATATATAATAATAATTAATAATAGTCGCGCACGTACATAATAATATCATAACATTCAGCAAGTGGTTTTTGTTATAACACGTGTAGTTATATATTGTATAATATAATAATACTAAATAGGTGTAACTGTTTTTTTTTTCTAGTCGTTCGACTACGTTGATACTTGATGATGATGATGATGATGGACCAGGGACAGTTGTACACGTTGTGTTTGTTCTGAACCATATAATGTAACAACAGTAATAATAAAACGATAAAATAATAAATAAATAATAACGTACAACATATTTATGTAGTTTTCGCGGGCGACCGATATTATACATACTATTATTGTCTATTATGTCGTAGACAATTTAACTAACACAGGTCACACGGAACGATTTTTTTTACAATTTTCGACAATAATTATGCACACGATTTACCAGTGATTTCAGTGGCGACGAAAATAAACGATTATTTTATGATTAGGGCCCTGATATAAATACCCAAAGTGAAGTTTTTTTTGTGGTGCTCCAGGACGGGTGCAACACGATTGCCGTCTTACATTTTTACATGCAAAAAAACATGAAATATTATGTAATATAATATGTGTTTTTAACAGTTCCCTTTCCCAATTTTACAAGTATAGAAATAACAGCAAAATGTTTGGATGGTTAAAAATTATTTTAATAATCAATTCTATTCGTCCAAATGGAATAGCTATGAAAAATGTTTATAATGTATAATGTCCAGTCGAACTTAGTTCACTCGAACTTTTAACTTGAACTTGGAGTTAACCAAGCCCGACAGTACTTTTAAATAGCTCATCGAAAAACTGTCAACAGGACAACACGTATAATAATATTTCATGGAGAACAATGGTGTTGAGTTTTTTGTATGTAAAAGGGTAAGACGGGTACAATCGTTTTACAATCCTCTAGGACTTCCTACCTTACATTTAACATAGGTAATAAAACTATTGTAAATTGTGATCAATTTTAACATGGCTTGATTGTTTTAGGAAACATTTTAAAAACCACATTCGTTCAATCACTATTTTATAGTAAGTTAATTAAGTCGTGCTACCGATTGAAGGGGTCCGTACAAAAACCGGACAGCTGCATTTTTCATAAAAGTCTGGTGTTAATTTAATTAAAGCAAAAAATTATGAGCTTGTCTGTACAAGAACGAGACGAACCCAACAACTAGTATAAAAATATAACATAGGTACTTGGAGTTGTCTGGTTTTTTTTTCCATTGAAAAACCTGATAGCTCCAGAATTTTCTTTGTTTCTAGAAAAGTTTTGAAAAATTTAATTAGCACGGACTCCTCCGTTTGTAACTAAGAAAAATTTGACGAATATATCTGTGCAAGAATGAGACAAGTCCAACAACCCATATAGGAGATATTATAATGTAACTGGAGCTGTCTGGTCTTTTTTCCGTTGAAAAATCAGATAGCTCTGGAAGTTTTTTTTATTTCAAAATCAGCCTAAATAAAAAAATTATGCTACTTAAACGTATTACAAAAATTATACTATTTAATTGGTAAATAATTTAAGAAATATAATCATGTCAGCAAATTTCCAAAAAAAATATTTTGAAAAAAGTTATTACGTTCCAGATTCATTTAATCAATAATATTGGTGTCTTAAAAAAATTCTAAAAAATAAACAACTTGACTTAGATAAATATTTTTAGTATCAAAATTGTTCTTATAATCAGATTCACAAATTGGCTATTTTAAATATATCCAAAAAAATTTAAATCAAATTTTAAATTATTAATTTTCAGTTTGAAAAAATAAATATAATTTTTTGGATAATATATGTGTAGCGCAAGTGACTATAAATTATATATAAAAAAAAAATCTTGCCATGAAGTGCTATTATTGAATAGTTTCTTCAATTAAGCCAACTATGACCTATTATGTATCCCTCCGGTGTGTTTATTGTAAATATTTTTTATACAGATTGTACAAATTAAATAAATATGATAAAAAAAAAAAAAAAAATCAAAAGTTATTCCAAAAGTCAGTTCTATCTGTTACACAATATATATAAATAGAAGTCTAAACTCTGGTGCTTCTGAGTCATTAAACTTTAAGTATTAAAGGTGACGGTCCATATTAATAGGTTCAGACGATAGTATTTAATATATATTAGATTATGTGGGATCGAGGCTATGATGTGTTGAAAATAATTGCATGTAAACAAGCCCAAATACGGTGTTATTCTTTCTCCTTTTATGAGAAATATGTATATTCGCAGAAAACCTATATAATCTAAGTTATATTTGAAAATGTTTTTTTTTTTCAATTACTATCTGTTTAAAACCTGCAAACATTTTCATCTGAGTAATTAATGCATTATTGAAACATAAAATTTGGAGAACGCTACACAATGCTGGGTAAAATGAATATAGGCTTACTCTGGTATAGGAAGTTTGGTTATGACAATGAGCCTAATCATGCCGTAGGTACGCACAATTCCGCGGATTACATATCCGGAACACCGGACAATAGTAGTGGGACTCTTTCAACCCTCTATCTCATTTCAAACTTCTTATTTAATTATGACTTTTTACCTCTGTATGCCAGCAATAACGTTCATAATTTTGTAAAATAAAATAACTAATTAGACTGGCAAAATAATTACGTCATATTAGTTGATATAAATAGTTAGGTACGCGTATTATATTAATATACTATCCGATCCCGTGCACTTCGTTGCCCGTTAAATGTGCCAACTCTTTATGACTCCAACTTTGTTCAGTTAGTTATTTAATATTCGGTGTGTGCGGTGTACAAAACTTATCTTAACTTTTCCGTTGCCTGGCATAAAAATTCTGACTCGCAGCAGTATAATATTATCAGGTAGGCAATCTACCTGCGGTTGATCGTGGACTCCGTGCGGTTTGTATGTAAGTGTATGATTTAACTGTAGAGTGTCAAAGTTATACCAAGTTTATCGTTTATACTTAATTGCACCTACAGCTACGGCGGATTAGTATAATCAATCAATACAATTTCCTAACCCAACCGTACTTAAATCTGATGAATAAAAAAAACAAATGTAACCCTTTTTAAATTAGCCTATCTTCTACCCAGAGATCTAATCTACACACAAACATTTATTTATATGAATATAATATAATATAATATATTATATATTCATAAAAAGTAATAGTACGATTCAACAAACATGCCCGATTAACTAATAGCAACCAATATATAATACACTGTTGCGCCACTGTTGTATTTTTTAAATCCAGATTTCCTACTTTTCAGGTGGACTTTTCTAAAATTGTCTTTCGTAAAAACCTTCTCGTGGCAATTATGAATATCTAAAAAAAATTTTAGCCAAATCGAACAATCCGTTCTCGATTGATGAGGTAACGTACATTTTTCAAGCTCTATTTTTGTATATTATATAGATTATTATTATTATTATTATACATAAATATAAATTATTATTCAAACAAAAAACTATATTATACAGTGTGGGATTTTAGATTCTGAACATATTTATTTTACAATGATCTGTGTGTGACGTGTATACTTTTTTTTGTATATGTATATACTCGGTAAGTAATCAATAAATGTTTTTATTTTCAACTTCAATACTTTTTTATTAGGAAAGTGAATCTAGTTCGTACTCTAAAGAGGTAACAATATATATCAAAGGATAAATAAGTGACTTTTACTCAAAAGCACTCAAAATCTTTTTCGTTTTTGATGTAACTCTAAAACGAATAACCGTAGATACTTTAAATTTTCACTGAATGTATTATCATTTTCAATAAGCAATAGGATTTTAAAAATATTTTGTTCTTTTGAGTTCCTTATGAACATTAAAAAAATTTGATTTTTATTAGTTTTCTTTAATATATTTTTAATAAAAAAAAAGGTGGGTAAGTGGATGTCGCTCTGCTGTACAGTAGGTTAGAAGTGGGTAACTGTATAATGGATGGTATTAAATTTGAATTCAATGATACAATATCACTGTATAAGAAAAACGATTCTGAGCGGAGACGGTATATCAGTCTATGTATTAGACATATATATACTTATCTATGGTATTAAAAAAAATTGACCTATAATAGGTACCTATAATAAATTCCAAATTAATCATATCATAATATCTATTAGGTACTTATAACGCGTTATACATCAACAAAAAACCGTGGTACTATCATAGATATATAATAGTATACTTTAGAAGTTTCAAGTACCCACGAATAATATTATACAATCACAACAAAATAACTAAAATAGTTATTCCAGGTTTTTTAATATGTAATTTCGTCCAAATTTGAAATTAAAATTACTATAAAAATAAACTGTGCTTATGTATTTTTTAGAATTTTTAGCAACAGAATTAAATATTTACGTGGAATCTTGTTTTAAATTTTCAATCCTTAGATATAAAAGTTGAACATTTTATAAATTTTTAACTACAAAATAATTATTCAATTTTAAATTTGATAAATTTTGTCAACATTTTAACTTCAAATGCTTATAAAAAAAAATTGTGCCTAT
>NC_042493.1:106275881-106277091 GCF_005508785.2 Acyrthosiphon pisum
TCAACGTAGTCGTCCTGTAGGGGCAAAAAATTCTCCTGAACAGAACCGTCACCCGAGTGATAGGGTGGTGTGAATAAAAAATAATTGAATAAAACATATAATATAAGCATTTAAAAGTAAGTAATCGCTTTATTGTTAATCATGTCAATCATAATTATTAACGAAAATTGTAAATTGTTCATCCACCAAATCATTATAATTTTAATCGTTCATTAACAGAGAGCTCACAAATAATCGACCACCGTCCACCATAGATGGTGTTCTTGATCAGTGATCACATTGCCATGGAGACGATCAATATTATATTATCCATATAATAGTAAGGGCTGTTTTTTAAAAAAAAGGCTGTTTTTAGGGTCTTCCCAGCAATTATTCAAATTTTTCTCGCTGTAAAAACCATCCTTGGACTTCAACGAACATTAAAAAAAATAATTAGCCAAATTGGTCCAGGAATTGTTGAGTTATGCGATTACCAACACATTTTGCGATTCATTTTTATATTATAGATATATAGAGTGGCCAGACGTCCCGTTTTTTACTTGAAAGTTCGGTATTTTAAAAGTCTGTCCTTGTGTCCCAACAAAAGCTTTTTGGACAAATTATTGTTCTGTTTTTTAGATTCTGAACGAAGTGATGAATGTATTGATTTTACAATGATGTGTGTTTTTTTTTTTGTTTTTTTTTTTTTTTTTTTGTGTCTGACGACAACTTTTGGAGCAGTAAAAATGCTTCGATTTTCAAAAGTTGTACCTTTTCTGAAAGGAAAGTGAATCTAGTTGGTACTTTTGGGGGTCAAAAGTGAAAATTTCCCAATACTTTTCAAAAGCGGCAGGAAAAACCTTAAAAAAATAACGGAAAAACGCGAATTTTTACGCAAAACCAATTTTTGACAAAAACGAAAACTTAATTTTACTGTAACTCAAAAAATAATTTTTGTAAGCACTTGAAATTTGCAACAGATGTTTATATTAGCGTTGTCTATACAGGGTTAAATTTTCAAAGTGTTTCGACTATTTTTGAGCTATTTATAGACAAATGAAATTTTCAATTTTTCTAAGTATTTTTTTTTAAAATAACGATAAAAAATTTTTGGTTGGATAGAAAACTTTGAAAATTTAATACAAGGTTTCTTATAAGTTGTTCTCACAGTGATAAAAAAAAATCCAAAAATCGTTAGTCACAATTTTTTTTTTATAAGTGCTTAAAGTTT
>NC_042493.1:106279241-106280634 GCF_005508785.2 Acyrthosiphon pisum
GGCAATAAAAAAAAACTTTCAAAAGTTTCGTACGATTTATAAATAATAAATATACTGTATAAAAGTTTATACACAATTTGTCCGCACACTTTCGATGGTAAATCGAACACTGTAGAATCTGCATATCATTTCGGTAACATTATATTATTATTTTTTTTTTCGATTTTAAATATCCATCTTACAAGTATTTTAACTTTGAGCCCAAACTATAGTCTATAATACGAGAAACCTGTCGTCATTCGTGAGGCTGCGTAGAAAGAAAACAAAATATTGGTTAATTATTATTAATTACACATGAATAACAATTGTTATTATATGTATAGACCTTATATCAGCCATTGTTGAATTTTAAATTCAATTTTTTTTTTTAATTTTTAATTGATTTCTTTAGTATAAAAATATTATAAAATTTTTTTTATTTTGGTTTAAGCTATCAATTTAAGTTTTTACTTCGATTTCAATATACATTTTGAAATTTGAATTTTCCTACCTACTAGAGATATTAGATTTTAATATAACTTAAGATTTGTTACTTGTTAGATGATTTTTAACAATTTTTATCAATATTTAAAATCGATTTCTAGTTCAGCTATAAATGGCTCAAAAAGAGTTGAAATATTTTTAAAATAATATTACCATGTAGGTATATAAAAAGTTAGTACAAACGTTCGAATACTTACGGTTATTCGTGTTTGAATTACAACAATATAAGAAAATCAATTTCGTCAAAAGCTATTTGTGTGTTCCCAATTATTTTGAAAAGTAAACCTACTGTGAATTTTTTACTTTTTACCTCCCAAAGTACCAACTAGATTCACTTTCGTGTTCGAGTTTTTACCTGCTCCAAAATGTAAATGTCGATGACAGACAATAAAAATCAAAAAACCACACAGCACTGCAAAATCAATACAGCCTACATATTGTGCTCCACTCAGAACCTAAAATGTAAGTAAAATTAATAAAATCTATATTATATTGAATGCATTAATTACACTTGAATTCTGGAAAAATAATCAAGTGTATGAAAAAATAAATAGAAATAAAAGACTATGATTTTTAAAAATTGGGAAAATTATCTGAAAAATTGTTGCTAGAAAAAAATACATTTTTTCTGAAAATTAGAAAAATTGGGTCACTATCAGTATCATACAGTGGGGGGGGGGGATATGAGGTGCGTAATATTTTTAAATGATAAGTTAATCTTACGTATAATTTAAAATGCGTTTATGAAAAATAAAATGAAATCAAAACTATTTTCGATTATAAAAATTGATTGGAAAAACGGGTTAGCCGTCAAAGAATTATGAACGATTAAATTATTATTAAATCGGAGAGGTATCATTCAATATCTCACTTTACGCTTCATGGATAATTCCTATTTTTATATGCCATT
>NC_042493.1:106280684-106282173 GCF_005508785.2 Acyrthosiphon pisum
AGACACAAAAAAAATAAAAAAATAAAAAAACACACATCATTGTAAAATCAATACCCACGGTAGATAGACTAAATTTAAAAATTAATTTAAATATCTTAACTTTTCCGTTTCCCGGAATAAAAATTCTGATTTGCAGCAGTATATTATAAGGTAGGCAATCTATCTACGGTAGATCGCGGACCCCGTGTTGTTTGTACGTAGGTGTATGATTTAACTATAAAATATCAAATTTATACCAAGTTGGTTGTATTCCACATATGGTGGATTAATATAATCAATTAATATAAAATCCTAACCTAACTGCTAATATCAGATGAATAGAAAAAAACCAAATTTAACCATTCCTAAAATAGTCTGTCCTATTGCCAAAAGGTTTAATCTATACACAAACATTAGGCGACCCGTCACAGCTTCGCCCGTGATTGGTTGTTTATTTTCCCTCCGGACGTTGATATGTATAATTTTTTATTCAAATTTTATCGTTTAATGTGATCGGCAAGTAAATATAAAAAATGGTTAATGAAAACGTATTGAAATGTTTCTAGCGGTAATAATGATAAATATATTCTTATCAAAAATAGCTGATCCCGTGCACTTCGTTGCCCGTTAAATGTAGGTACCAACTCTATATGACTCAAACTTTGTTCAATTCGTTATTTAATAATTGGTGTATGGTGTTCAAAACTTATCTTAACTTTTCCGTGGCCCTGAATAACAATTCTGATTCGTAGCACTATATTAGTTGAATTACCCTGCTTCGCCCGAGTGATACACATTTGTGTATCACCTCCCCGTCAACGTAGTCGTCCTGTAGGGGGCAAAAAATTCTCCTGAACAGAACCGTCACCCTAGTGATAGGGTGGTGTGAATAAAAAATAATTGAATAAAACATATAATATAAGCATTTAAAAGTAAGTAATCGCTTTATTGTTAATCATGTCAATCATAATTATTAACGAAAATTGTAAATTGTTCATCCACCAAATCATTATAATTTTAATCGTTCATTAACAGAGAGCTCACAAATAATCGACCACCGTCCACCATAGATGGTGTTCTTGATCAGTGATCACATTGCCATGGAGACGATCAATATTATATTATCCATATAATAGTAAGGGCTGTTTTTTAAAAAAAAGGCTGTTTTTAGGGTCTTCCCAGCAATTATTCAAATTTTTCTCGCTGTAAAAACCATCCTTGGACTTCAACGAACATTAAAAAAAATAATTAGCCAAATTGGTCCAGGAATTGTTGAGTTATGCGATTACCAACACATTTTGCGATTCATTTTTATATTATAGATATATAGAGTGGCCAGACGTCCCGTTTTTTACTTGAAAGTTCGGTATTTTAAAAGTCTGTCCTTGTGTCCCAACAAAAGCTTTTTGGACAAATTATTGTTCTGTTTTTTAGATTCTGAACGAAGTGATGAATGTATTGATTTTACAATGATGTGTGTTTTTTTTTTGTTTTTTTTTTTTTTTTTGGG
>NC_042493.1:106283505-106286212 GCF_005508785.2 Acyrthosiphon pisum
TACAATAGCACATGCAAAATAAAAGAAATATATAGTCACGATTTTTTTTTATAAGCATTTAAAGTTCAAATTTTGACTAAATACGTAAAAATTACGGCAATGTTCAAATTATCTTAGACAGAAATTCATAAAAGTTTTTCTTTTTAATTCTAAGATTTGGAAATTTAATACAAGGCTCCTAACATATTTTTACAATAGCAGTTGCAAAATAAAAGGAATACATTGTCACAATTTTTATTTATAAGCATTTAAAGTTCAAATTTATACGAAATATGTCAAAATTGCGAAAATTTGCAAGTAATTTAGTGGTTGAAAAATCGTAAAAATTTTTTCTTTTATAACTAAGTTTTTAAAATTTGGTACAAGGTTCTCCATAAGTTTTTCTTTAAAAATAATATATCCTAGACTGACAAATCATCTCCGTTCAGAATCGTTTTTCGTATACAATGATATAATATCATTGGATTCAAATTTAATTCCATCCATTACAGTAACCCACTTGTAACCTACTGTACAGCAGAGCGACATCCACGACTTACCCGCCTTTTTTAAATATGTCCCTTTTTTATACCTACTTATAAAAAATACGTGAAGAAAATCATAACCACAGTTGGTATTAAATACTTTTACCAGCGGTCATGCATAATTAGTAGGTACCTACTTCTATATATTAAACTTTTATCAATATAATTATGTAAATAATAAAAAGGTAATTTTTTATTCAACGGAATAATATTATTATATAATTAATAATATAATAGTAATATATGTTGATTTATTAAAAATAAAAGTTTTATTTCAGTAAATATAAAAGCAATAGTTAATCCCGTATTTAAATATTTATAGGTACAGACATACGCAGTGTTGAAGATATTATTATGTTATTTATAAGGAATAAAGATAGTGTACGCGAGCAAAGCGATTGCCTTTAAATATGACCCAATAATTTGCCCACCTGTTGAACCCTATATTGGAATTATGCCAATGAATAATATTATTAGGTATTATAATAATAATTGTGGTTTGGAGACAAAAAACAAAAAAAACACTGCGGCTAGTGGCCCCACAGCCGTTATTAAGGCGCCGTCAGAAACAATAAAACTTTTGATCCGATAGTATCATTGCCGTCATATTATAACCACTGCGTTTCCACTGCTTTTATGGCCTAATAAAAAGCGATATATTATTCTAACACGACCAAGGCGCACACTAGGTATACACACAAATATTATTATTATTATTACTATGAACGTTTGCGAATCTGAGAGAGGGCAATAAAAAAAAATTTCAAAAGTTTCGTACGATTTATAAATAATAAATATACTTGTATAAAAGTTTATACACAATTTGTCCGCACACTTTCGATGGTAAATCGAACACTGTAGAATCTGCATATCATTTCAGTAACATTATATTATTATTTTTTTTTTCGATTTTAAATATCCATCTTACAATGTTTTAATTTTGAGCCCAAACTATAGTCTATATAATACGAGAAACCTGTCGTCATTCGTGAGGCTACGTAGAAAGAAAACAAAATATTAGTTAATTATTATTAATTACACAATATGAATAACAATTGTTATTATATGTATAGACCTTATATCAGCCATTGTTGAATTTTAAATTCAATATTTTTTTTTAAATTTTTAATTGATTTCTCTAGTATAAAAATATTATAAAATTTTTTTTATTTTAGTTTAAGCTATCAATTTAAGTTTTTACTTCGATTTCAATATACATTTTGAAATTTGAATTTTCCTACCTACTAGAGATATTAGATTTTAATATAACTTAAGATTTGTTACTTGTTAGATGATTTTTAACAATTTTTATCAATATTGAAAATCGATTTCTAGTCCAGCTATAAATGGCTCAAAAAGAGTTGAAATATTTTTAAAATAATATTACCATGTAGGTATATAAAAAGTTAGTACAAACATTCGAATACTTACGGTTATTCGTGTTTGAATTACAACAATATAAGAAAATCAATTTCGTCAAAAGCTATTTGTGTGTTCCCAATTATTTTGAAAAGTAAACCTACTGGGAATTTTTTACTTTTTACCTCCCAAAGTACCGACTAGATTCACTTTCGTGTTCGAGTTTGAAATTGAATCGTTTTTACCTGCTCCAAAATGTAAATGTCGATGACAGACAATAAAAATCAAAAAACCACACAGCACTGCAAAATCAATACAGCCTACATATTGTGCTCCACTCAGAACTTAAAATGTAAGTAAAATTAATAAAATCTATATTATATTGAATGCATTAATTACACTTGAATTCTGGAAAAATAATCAAGTGTATGAAAAAACAAATAGAAATAAAAGACTATGATTTTTAAAAATTGGGAAAATTATCTGAAAAATTTTTGCTAGAAAAAAATACATTTTTTCTGAAAATTAGAAAAATTGGGTCACTATCAGTATCATACAGTGGTGGGGGGAGGGATATGAGGTGCGTAATATTTTTAAATGATAAGTTAATCTTACGTATAATTTAAAATGCGTTTATGAAAAATAAAAATGAAATCAAAACTATTTTCGATTATAAAAATTGATTGGACGGTTAGACGTCAAAGAATTATGATGATTAAATTATTATTAAATCGGAGAGGTATCATTCAATATCTCACTTTACGCTTCATGGACAATTCCTATTTTTATATGCCATTTAAACGTTACGACGATATAAACCCGTA
>NC_042493.1:106286628-106298527 GCF_005508785.2 Acyrthosiphon pisum
AAGGTAATTTAATAATTTACATGGATAAAAATTTGTTTATGAAAAAAAAATTATTATTATTATTATTTTCTATTATAAAAATTGAACGGTCAGCTGTTTAATAATAATAATATACAATTATTATTACCTCCAAGAAGTTTATCTCACATAATACTTTATAATACTTGCAGTGATAATTTATTATAAAATACCATTTTAACTATACCTAATAATATAAGCCCATCATAATATTACAAGACCAAAGAAATGTTTCTCTGCTCGATATTGTGCGTTCTGTGCGCCGTTAAATAATAATTAAAAAACGATTGAAAAGTAAAATAATTATTTACATAATCTAAAACGTGTTTATGTGAAAAAAAAACAATTTAATATTTATTTATTATTACTTATATAATGTAGATATTTAAAGTCGAAAATTATTATAAAATTGTTTTCAAATTAATTAAAAACTTATACCTGCGTATTCATTATTTTTTTAATCTGTGCTTTTAATATATTGTACATTAAGTGTCACTGTTACAATATTTTTTAAAATAATAGATACAAATAAAAAATGATATGAACATTGTAAAAAATGTTATAACAATTATTAATATGATTTTATGGTAAACTTGCAGGTCATCAACCAGTTAGACCACATAGATTACGTGATCACGAACTAATAATGCGTCTCGTCTGACATCTCAATCTTCTCATTTACCCCCCATAGTTTGGAATTAATCTGTCACTGCAGTGGATACCGTATGTCAGTATACCATAGTGAAAGACAACGTTTTAATAGTTATATACATATTAACTTAACATTGGTGCTCATTGTTTAGTGTAGCACAGCGATTCTCAAACAGCAGGTAGCTAACAATTTCTTTTTTTTTTTAAATTTTAACCAAATATACACCTTTCTATAATAACAAAATGGTCGTCAACAATTTTCAATTTTGGTGATATTATAGTGCGTTGTGGCCTCAAAAAAGACTGAGAACTGCTTGTACAAAATTATAGAGTAGTCAGTAGTGAACGTGTTAAAAACCAGCAGTAATTTTCCCGACTATTTTCTATTTTATTTTTATTAAATCGGTTTATTTAGTTATTCGTTAAGACATAATATTTGTTTTCAATTAAGAAAGGTTTTCAAGAAAATCACGCTTTAATATAATAATGTTATAGTAATGCCCCGCAGACGTCCTTCTAAACCATGATTTATTGACAACATAAGATTCACTCAATCAAGGGGACATTGAAATGTTTCGATTATAACGAATGTCAGAGACAATATTTCTCAAAATAATTCTAACAGTATATAACCCATGAACAGCAGGCGTCCACTTCAATCATACTTCATAGTAGTTCTGAGATTATTATTAACAAAAATCAGCTCATATAAAACATCCATATTTTTGTTTTATTATAAGAAAAATAAAGTGAAATGTTTTTGTCTTATTATGAGAAAAATGAAATAAAATATTTTTATTAAAATAAATTTGTATAATTTTTGAAGAACTGAAACGATCTAAACTAGTAGGCCCTTTTATAATAATTATTGTAATATGATATCATACAATATTATTATGGTACAATATTGTAACGTCTTATTATAATGGATTCATAGTATAAACAGCTTAAAATTATTCTAATTATTTTTAAAACTGAATCGTACATAGAAGATAATAATATTATACGTAATAATGGTACAATGTTTAATTGTTTCAATTCCAACGATTACATTTTTTGAATTACAACAAAAAATCAACATTTTTTTTTCTATATAAAATGTTGAACTTAAATTACATACCTATATCTATAAAAAAAAAAATTGTGTATATATGATCATTAATTTTTGATTGCCTGGAGAACAACTTATAAGGAAGCATTTTTATTCGGGGTGGTGAATATAATATTTTCGCCCACCCATGTCAATAAGTTACTCTTCTGACCGCTCGACGCCGCTGCAGTGTCATTAGGATCTCGTCAAGAGTCAGTGCCGTATGGAAAGCAGAAGAAGAGTATAAGTACTGGACGGGCACCCTGAAAGAATAGCAGCGAAAAAGTGCGTTCATTGACGTCATTCATAATTTCTTATAAATATAGTGTGAACAGGAGTGAAACACACATTTTCAAAGAAACTGCAAAATGTTTAAAAATCGTTGAGAATAGATCAATTCATAATTTGTTTGTACAGCGAACCGTATATAGTATAGGTATTTGTACCCAACCAAAACAATTTTAAATGTCGAAATATGCTTTGCAATTCTTTATAATACGCACTGTTCAGTAGGTATGTCATACAAAACACCTGTTTTTAGAAATATAAATATAATATCCGCACTACCTACCAGCCCGAAGAAAATTTCTATCTACAGTAGGTGTCTAGTTGTATATATATGTAGTAAGTACATAGTTTAGTATTACACTTACTCAGATGTGGGCACGATAGTCAAAAAATAGTTTTATGATCCTACATGAATTTAGTGTATCTAGATACAAGGTACATTGTGAACTTAGAAAAGATACAACAATAAGATGCACGATACTCCATAATATATATTATATTTCAAATTGCATTTTATAGGTAATGTATTAAACGTATATTAATATATGTAGGTATAGGAACTTTAAATGTTTGTTAAGTTTTTAAAATTATATGATTGTAACACATTTAGGTACTTCTAAAGTCATAAATAATACAATATACCAAATACACATAATTACTAGGAAATCACTATCAATAAATTACTTCAAATATTAGGGATATAAGGGATGTACATTAAAAAACTTTAAAAATTCAATAATATAAAATGTACTATAAGATTCTAATGCACTAATAAGCCACAAAAAATGCATTAAAAAAATAAAATATAAGCTTATATAAAAACAAATTTATTTAATTATTTATATTCGTTTACAAAAATGTATAATTCATAAAATATGTGTAAAAAGTCTTAATAATTGGGAGTTGTTAAAAAACATCGAAAAAAGTAATGAAAAATTGAACATTAACTGATTAAGTAAAAAAATAACCTAAAAATAAGATGCATCATAAAAAGGGGGCAAAATAAAAGATTCATAATTTGTTCTCATTGGCACCTATACTATTGTATTCAAATTTTTCGTTAAAAAAGCTATGTTTTACAATCGCCTACAAATAATACATTTTCTTAAAAATTCACAGCCCTACTCGTGAGTCATAATGCATAATTTGTATTTAAATAGCATTTTTGTTTCAAGTTAAGTTGGAATTAATAAGAACATATTTTACATAATATAAGGTGTTTTTAAGTTTTTGATTTCTATTCCCAAAGTATTAAAAATATGAATTGCTTATCTCACTTCTGTAGATACAGTAATTAATTTTAAAATAAATAATTTAATAACGAATGACACGATTAACTCGTTCAGTTTACAGCTAACGAGATAATCAGTCGTTATAATAGTGAACTCTCCAAAGGCTATGGGAATAATAAACATTGCACGACACACAGTCGATACTTTGATATAGGTACAACTTGATGTGGTATAATTTATTACTAATTAGTGTGAAATTAATTATCGCAGGTTTAGTTTAGCTTACGAAAAAACAAAAAAAAACGAGTAAATAATTAAGTGAAGATGCACAAAAAATATACAGGTGGTTGAAAACATTCTATAAGTTAACCCGTTACGGTAATAAATGCTCATCGCGTCACTGCAGAGGCCGAGGCCGCTCGTCAATAAAAATCTAACGACCCAATAGTACCAGTGCAATGATTGAAGTACGAGTGTTGGGGAACTTACCCACAGAACAAAAAATAAACGTATTTTGTTCATTTTAATTTTTTTGTTGATCGCGTATCTTCTTATTGAAAATTGTTCGGTTTTTAGGTATAATATCATTTTTGTCCATATATTTGTTCGTAAAATATCGGCTATCAATATACTAATAATATATTATACGTGGATTTAAATTTGATATTTTATCAAAATAATTATGTAGTATACTGATGAGAAGAAACTTTTCATAAAAAACTATGACTCTAGTGAGTGTTATTATTATCCTAATGACATTCACAAACGAATGCCTTTATTATCGTGATTATCTTTTTTTCGGAGTCTTACGACAAAAAAAAAAACTGAAGAACTGCGTGATAAGTTGTACAACAATAATTTAATAGATGTACATATAAAATATATCACTACATTATTAATTAATTAATTACGTATATGTACTTTTCATTGTCAGCATTGAAGAGAATCAAGTCATATTTAAGCTAGACTACAGGTGCAGCGATATTAAACTCAAGAGAAGTCTTACACAAAGAGTAAAAAAATGGATTGTGAAATGAATTACCACAGTGTAATTGACGAGCTCGCTTGACGAAAAGTTCGTCGAAAACTTTGTAGAAAACAATATTATTTTACAAAAAAAAAAAAAAAAATGTAAGCATTTTATTCGTGATGTCGTTTATAAACTTTTTTCAATAATTTTTATTTAATCAAATTTTTCTCATTATTTTATTTTTAGTATATTCTAAATACCTATATATAATATCAATAAATGTTCAATAACTTAAATTTGCATTTTTATTCATGGTGGGAAAGGATAGGGACATATGCAGGCGGAGGAGCGAATAACTATATCGGTTCCTATAGGGGCAATCGTGCTAAATATGGGCCTGACAATAATTATAGTCCTGCACGGTACAGGAAAAATAAATATTTAAAATACTAAAAGCTATAAATGTACATACTAAGACTTAAGCGGATGTCAGCGCACTATTTGTTTTCTCTCTCAGCTGGTCCACGTGCAACATTACAAAACGCATTAACGCAGAATCATTTTTTCTATGTTTTTAAGTAATCTTAGAGTAAAATACAAAAAATATAGAGAATAATATTTTTGAGGGAATGACATATCGATTTTATATTTTATTGTTATTTGACTTTGTATTCGACTTTCAAAATAAGCAAAAAAATGATTTAAATTTAAATTATGTTTGAACTGTTTGAGACAATATTTAGACAAATCGATATGCCATTCCCTCGTAAATATTATTCTCTATCTTTTTTTTTAATGAGTGATATTACTCTAACATTACTTAAAAACATAGAAAAAATGATTCTGCTTAAATGCGTTTTGTCTATGTTGCGCGTGGGCTAGAGAGAGAAAACAAATAGTGTAAAATATTATTAGTGCATTATAATAACATACGACTATGTAAAGTCCAACTGCTGTCTAACGCAGAGGTCGGCAATTAAATTGTATGGCGGTCCAAAAAAATGTTGAGGGCTAGAAAAAACTCAAATAGCATCTAGTTAATAAATAATGTATTGATTTTTGAACAGTTTAAGCTGTTTAAAGCAAATTACTTAATATAACAGGACATAGGTATAATATTTTCCAGTATTTTTAAATTTGGTACCTGCTCTTGGAGTACAACTAATACGCAATGTTTTCAAGATAGAGAATGGAGATAAATTAATGTAGTATAACTATATTATCATTAGGATTGAGTCGAGTACTTACAAAAAAATAATCGATAACATAATAACAATAATGATAATATAGTTGTATAATGATACTGAGTGTATAATGTATATGGTGTTTTAAACGTTCGTAAATTTATTTTAAAAATTAATATTAATCTTTTTTTATAATAATTAGCCTATGGAAATGTACAGTTCACATCATAACCTCGTATGCCGATAACTATAAGAAAATAAAAAATAATCATCAAAATAATATTATATTCTGTAGTGGTTAGTTTGGTATATATACATGAAAAATAAATATGTAATAGGTACACTAAACGTTACAAATATTATTAATTAATCCGTAGTAAGTTATATAGTAAAATGGTAGGTAATATTGTAACGAAAATAAATCCATCACGAACTAGAAGTTAGAATGTTTTAAAATGTGTAAAGCAGTTATATTTCTGCAGAGTGTTGTGTTTGTGGGACAAGCACCAGTGCAAGAATATCGAAGGACGATTGTTTGGGAGTTACAAGGGGAGAAGACGTTAGTAGTTCGACGTCATTATAATACATTAATAATATTTTATACTATCGCATGTTTAAAGTACACAATTTATACCCAATGCTTAATGAAAAATATAATACTGAGTTGATGGTATAATAATTTTTAGTAATAATAAGCGATAGAAATTTACAATGGTTAGCGTGTCCATCATATTATAACCTCGTATGTCGACAACTATAGCAAGAAAAAAAATCATTAAAATTAGTACCTATAGTCCGTAGTATACAGGAAAAATAAACGTGTAAAATACTAACCAATAAAATATACTATCTAGGTACAAATAAGTACTAAATAGCAAATAATAATATTTAAATAGGTACCCACGTATAATTATTATTACTTGTATAAATTATTGATCAATCTGTAGCATAGATTTTATAATGAATTTAATCCTTCGTATTTTGAATTAAGTAGATCAAAATAAACAAAAAAAAAAACATCCAATAAATAATTTACAATAAAAAGGGGGTCCCTAGTGCTGTAGCTAGACTACATGAGGCCTGCGTGTGCAGACCAAAATCTCGAGACCCCTCAGGATTTATCAGAATTATCAACAATTTACACTAAACAAAAACTTAAATTGTTTGAATAAGATAAAATATATAATAAGTGGTACTTAATTAGATATAGATATCTGTGTTGCATAGTTTATATTTAAAGTATTTGTAAGTAACACGAAAAGTTACTATTTTTGTTGGAACCACAAAAAAAAAAACAGTGGTCACAAATTCTAAAACCAACAAGACGAGACGTGTATACGGTACTATTAACATAGGCGCAAATAGGAGGGGCTTTAGGGGCTAAGCCCTCCCAAAAATGTCCATAGCCCCCCAAACATTTCCTACATTTTGTTTTAAGCTTATTCAATATTCAAAGTAAGGCTTTAGCCCCCCCCCCAAATCCCAAACATTATTTGCGCCTATGACTATTAATAATATTAATATTTTAATTTTCAATATTTTAAAATATTATTATTATACATACTCATAATACTCACTTGAAAACTAAAACTAACAAGAGAACACATCATAATATAATGTTCTCACATAAAAGTTTGATAATTGGTCAATTCACTCTAATATCAAAATTAACCGCACTATATTGAAACTGCTGAACGAAAATTTTCCGTGTCATAGGTGTGTAAGATGGAGACAACATATTATGCGGGTGCGATGTCCTCTTTATAGTATACCTATTATGAATGAATTATTCATAATATGTTATATTATGCATGAAAATAAGGACAAAAATCTATATTTATGCTCCTTAATTTTGATAAAGTCACGGACAACAGTAATAATATAGTAAATTAGTAAATATATATTAAATAACATTGGTTTCGTTTCCAAATCAATAACAAATATTTTATATTTTAATAATTTTAATACGAGTCCTTTGAAACCCTTTGAAATCCTGCAGTATAGTACGAGACATATATTATGCGATGCACACTCTGCACAACTGGTTTTCACGGCACGTGGTCTACATTTGTAGAAAAAAAACAGAATTTCGTATCACCACTGGACACCACTCCTTAAGTATTAGGTACAAACAATTTCAGGAATTTTAAAAGACATACTTAAAACAAAATTCAAAATTTCAAAAATCAGAATTGTATGATGTTCAGTTTTAATCGAAAAACGGAAGTCTGGAACGGTCTGTATTATGATTGATAACATTATAATCAAGACAAGCTTGAGGCCTTCGTTATATGACTATAAAGAGCGGATGTTAATATATTTATGAAATTGTTTTAAGAGATCTAAATTAATTCGAGGTAAGATGGGAATTTGTTCATAGCTTATGCGAGTTTGTCAAAATCGAGATTGGCGTGGCTTGGTGGTATTTCGAAATCGATAAAATTACGTATATTAAATTATGTAGGTATAATCATTTATTAATATATATTATAAAAAAATAATTTTTTTTATTTATGGGCCAGACTCAGCCAGGGGGACGTGTGCGAGTTTATCATATTATTTGATTTCAATAAAAATGTATGTACAAGAAATACTGTATTTTTGACAAAATTGTCCAAAGACTAGAATCCACAGTATTACATATATTTTATGTTTTTGTGAAACGTTTTTAAGGGTAATATTGTTGTCCTTGGTGTAAACAATTTAGTAACCGAGAAACTACTCTTTCGAATTTCGAATTAGGTACATTTTCAAAATCAGGCAGGAGGTATCTAAATAAATAAATAATAAATATGATTAACTTTATTAGACTAATTTTTTCAAAACAAATAATTTTATAAACAATAGATGGTAAAACACAAGACACCACTGCTCAATTATGTACAGAAAATGTCTGGAATTTGAAAAGATGGTATTAAAACAAATTATTTCAACACACCAAGAATCAGAATATTCGAACGAATTCAACGTTAAAGGAAAAAACGTTGACGAGCGTGCTCGGTGGATCACTCTGTATAGTAGATAATAATATAATATAATCACTGCTCGAGGCCTTCGCTACGACTTTATCGGAAACGAGATTGGCGTCACCTAACTATAATATGTAATAATGCGAAAAAGAAAATCTGCCCTTTAGGGGACGTGTGCGAGTGTATATGATGTTTGTCGAGTTCCACATAAACCCAGCTACGTATCAGAGAAACCGTTGCAGTTGAATACGGAGAGGAAATACGATTTAAAAGGTCACGTGAGTATTATATGGGTTGGTAGGTTATATACATACGAACTACACACCAAGTAAATTACTTATGCCACCAAATTCTGTACAAGTGTACAGGGTGATTCACCGACCATATTATGATCGACTCCATAATTAATATTGTATATGATTAATATGATAATATAATGACGATAAGGCATGGTAGATAATATTATACAACTTAAAAAAAAAAGTAGTGTTGCATTATGGTGAAATTACATTAATTTTACTATCGAAGTTTGGTCATGAATAATATTGTAATATTATCTTATGGTTTACAGGTGGTAATTATTTTTAGTGGAAATAACAGGAAAGGTCTTAAACGGGCAGGACAGCTTACGTTATACAGACAAACCTTGGAATCAATCAAAATCAAACGATGTTTCAACAATTAAATTAAATTATGTTAGTTTCAATTGTTTTGCTTTTTCTAAAATCAAAAATCGTTTTCCCAACGGGGACAATTATTTTTATCGTGACACAAATATTTACTGACTGGGTCAGTTGAATGCTCAGCAGGCTGATTTACAACGATTAGTTCCTTTATACATACCTACACGATAAGATGGAAATCGTATTACGCGAAAATAGTGGAATTCCTATGCAATTTATAGGTTATCTCAACGGAGATTAAAATGTATTAATGACAATAATATGATGTGCCTATATAAAAATTATAAAATATAAATTAACCTTAAGGTATTTTGTTTTTCTTAAAAATCTATATACTTACGTACAAATCGAAAGTTAAATGACAGTATAGTATAGTTTCAATTGATTATTATAAGCTTTATGTACTAAAGAGTATTTCCATGTACATACTATGGTGGTTTTACATCAAATATAAAATAGAGATATTAATATTTAGTCAAGTAATCCCTATTATACTAGGTGACAATTTTTTAAGGTATTTAAGTGCTCGATAAAACGTATTTTATTGGCTGGTGAAAAAACCTCAAATGTTATTTGGTTTCATACTCATTTCCTGAATCATTGTTGGCACCTTTGCTCAATAAATTGCAACTAGATTATAGGAAGTGCCGAAAAAGTGCAAGTAAATGGTTAAAATCATCGGATCTAACTTTACGCAATGTCGTTAGCAAAGTGGCATAAAAATGGCGTAACAATGGAAATGCTTATAGGTAGTTGTCGAATTTCGTATTGCTATTAAATATTAATTATTGCATAAGTGTTGTAGGTACTATTGTTTATGGATATCTGATCAGGAACCGTGTTACACATAATATTGTAGTGTACCTATTATATATTACAGCGAAGAGCCAATACCGCCCACTCGTATCGTTCACATCTGTAAACCCATATTATGTGAGCATACAATAAATATTTCCCAACTATGGTAAAAATATTCACAGGAAAATAATAATATAGTTGTCGAAATATTTTAAAAAGTTGCGTAAATAATTAGGAAATATTTTAGTCAAATTCTTTGGCCAATAAGTTCAAAAAACATTTACAAAACATTTTAATCATATAGCATATAAATATATATATTTTCTAAAAAAAAACATTTTTATGGAAACTTTAAAAAAATATTAAGTCAACATTTTCTTGCAATTGCATTGTACAATACTTTGTTATAATGAGAAGAAAATATTTATAAAATATTGTTAGTCAAATATTCATTATTCAAGCACTTTAAAATATTCACAAAATATTATAATTTCCCAAATACTGTGTGGGTGGTTTAATGGTAGATTATAGGTACCTATTATATTTAAGTAATATTAACAACCGACATCAAGACTAGTCCAAGATTCATATACATTTGTAAAATTAAAACTAAAATGTCTATAATCATAATAATATTAGGGCTTATCATTAAAAAAAATAAAACATTTTAATTTAATTTTTAGTGCTTTTTTGAATGTTTTTGATAAATTAATTAGACAATAGGTACATATACCTATTTTTAAAAAAAATAAGAGCATATTTTCATGCATATTTAATTGTTTTTTTAGTGCATTAAATGCACAGTAAGTGTATAGTAAGTTGTTATTAGGTTGTATAGTACATCACGATAAACTGGTTAGGTACCTAATAGGTAGGTGCAATAAAACCACAGAACGTTAGAACATAAAATATTTTTCAGTGAATAATTATTGTGTTAACTATTTTGGTAGCTGTCGGTTTTCTGCCAATTATACCCATTGACTATTGATAAGGTGACCTACCGACCTGGTAACACATTGAAACGACTAGCAAAACAATAATCTCTACCTCTCAAAGTCCAAACATTGGTAACTACTAATTAGTATTATAATGAACCGTATTTATACACGTTTGGTAATACGGTTAGGAAGTACACTTCGGTATAGAGTTACACATATTCTGTGATAAAGGTATAAAATAGTATACAATTATTAATTATATAGTGCATAACTACGATAATATCGCAGTATTATATTTCTTACAGCTGTTTTATATATAGTCGCTTCGTAAGTCGATTTTATCATAATTTATCATAGTTTGAGTAAATATCTAACCAGTATATCACTACCTAGCTATTGTACAACATTTTATGTAATCTGTGCGAGTATAAACCGTGATAGTAATAGCCAGACGACTAGCTGCTAATAATAATAAATAATAATAATAACTACAATACACATATTATTATTAGATTATCTTCATTGTTGTCGAGTTTAGGTGGCGCATTGACTCAACAGCCTCAGTTGCCGGTGGACGTTTATTATATTAACTTACCATAAGTATTATGACCGTTATATACATACTGTGCCTAACACTCTAAAGTGTAAATTCTAATATTCAATTCACTGCGAGCGTTGTCACATGACACACTTATAATAGTATATTGTGATTTGCAATCAGACAATATGCATTATAATAATTTAATTACCAATTCATTCGTTGTTTGTTCTATTCTCCTATTCTCCGTACCACAATCGTTCAACCAAAATGTGGGACCAACTGTAAAAATGACCAACGGACAAGTGTGGCCGAAACCTATGCTGCAACACATCTACGACGAATACTTGACATTTGAACCAGAACATTTTCATTTCAATGTAAGACCAAACACATAAAATATAACTAAAACATGTACCTATACGATTTTGAATTTTTCTGACCAATTTTTTATAATAAAAGTTATATTTTAAATAATGTCACGTACTTATAATATTATCTTGCATGTTATAATATTTTAATAATAATTGCTTGTGAGTA
>NC_042493.1:106298605-106304466 GCF_005508785.2 Acyrthosiphon pisum
TTAGATTACAGGTTATAGTTGTGAGGACCTATGTAAGATGCATTTAAACGGTATAATTCTATGCTGTTTTTAAAAGCTACGAAAACATTTACACGATACACTAGTTTATCTACGGACTTAATCATTGGCAAGATGGAAGTGCTCAATGTGCAGATGACAAATCCCTGTGAAAATTATCCTTCGTTGAATATGGACGAAAAATGTAGAGTACTTTTTATATTTTCTTAATACCTCTATTATTGTGCATATCAATACAGTTTTGAATTTTTTTTTCTACAGACGAAATCAAAATAAACAATTCCAGTGGACTTTTACTTGCATCGTCTATTTGGGGCATTTTCAGAGGTCTAGAAACATTTTCTCAGTTGATTTATTTGGAAACGGACGGTTCGACAGTATTATTTTAAACATTTTAACACTCACGCAAACTTCGCGAATTTATGATGTAAAATGTAATCACAATATATAATATACACAGTTTGTGATTCGGCGCACGTCAATAGTGGACTATCCGAAATTCAGGCATCGTGGATTTCTATTAGATACCTACGTCTCGTCATTATTTCCCCATCGAATCGATCACGAAAACTCTAGACGCCATGTCGTATTCGAAAATGAACGTGTTTCACTGGCACATAATAGGCGACCAGAGCTTCCCGTATCAGAGCAGCGCTTTTCCGAACCTGAGGTCTGACATTTTAACTAATTTTTGGTGTACCTATATTATAATTTACCTATGATGATTTTTTTTTTTTTTTTAACAATTATTGTAAAAATATATCGACGACAGTCGGCGCTGTCCTTATTGGACATAATTTTTATATTTACAAATTATTGTTATGTACCTACAGCGAAAGAGGAGCTTTCGGGAAATCGGCCATTTATACGAAAGATGACGTCAAACGTGTGATCGAACACGCAAAACTTCGAGGCATTTGTGTTATTCCAGAATTCGACACCCCAGGTAAGTACGGACACCACAGAACCAGTTATAATCTCAGACAGCATTTTTTTCTTTAATAATATTATAATTACAAAATGCTGTCTGGGATAAGACAATCTGTAATGCGTATAATAATTGTACATACATTTTATTATTTCAATATTGGTACCTATCAGGGCTTGCAAACGTTATATTAACGTCATATTTGACAAAAAACTAATGAAATTTATAAAAATAATTATAACGGAAAGCGATAATCAAAAACGATTAAATACCGCAAAAACAAAACATAATGATTAACAAAATATATTATATTTTATCATTAAACAAAATTTAACGCATAACGTAATTTATAGAATAGGTATATCATTAAACGACAAATAACGAAAAACGAAATATTTTCAAATTTATTTAATTAAAAGGTCAATATTGGTTTCGTATAAACATTAATTATTTCATGCAAACAATCTAAGAATTGATTATATTATTATATTCCGTATCCGGGCCATTGCCTACCACCATTAATTATTATTTTTAAATTTAATATAGGTATGTATTAACCAAGGACTGGAACCTTTTGAATTTATCGGTATCGGTTCCGGTACCGGTTCTCCAAAAATAAAATAACGATTCCGGTTCGGTTCTGGTTCTTTGATGAAAAAAAAATAAAGGTACCGGTTCCAAATAATTTAGGTTCCGGTTCCAGATAATTTCGGTACCAAAAAGTATAATAATTTCAAATAGTCATCCAGAATGTGGGTGTAATTGAGGTTGGGTTAGGTTAATTGGGGTATGAGTAATATTAGAAAACTCATAATATATCATAGATACATAGGTTATACACAAAACCGTAATACTTTTAAATATGATAATTAAAATTATTTTATTTTCGAACCTAAAAGTACCTTTTTAATTCAAAAATTCCGGTTCGGTTCCGGTACTTCATTATATTAAAATAAAGGTTTCGGTTCCGGTTCCGGTTCTTAATATTTTAAAGGTTCCGGTTCCAGAACCGGTTCTTTTAGGTTCGGTTCCAGTCCCTGGTATTAACACTATTTTAAATAGCGATACACGCACAAATTTTATAACGTTTTAATTGTAAATAACATAAAACAAAATTTTATTTTCAAATGCAACTGTGTTACAACAATTTTACTCGTATACTATATAAGAACACCGAACAGGCGGGTTATTGTTAACGACTCATATTAATATATTGTACGATATTTTTTATATTCAGGACATTCGTTATCTTGGGCACTCGGTGGTATTCCGGGACTACTAACTGAGTGTTCGGATCCAAATCAATTTGGGCCTATCGACCCGACGGTCGGGGAAAACTACGATTTTATCAGAACGCTATTTTCCGAAGTCAGCGAATTATTTCAAGACAATTACTTACACCTCGGTGGCGACGAAGTAGATAATTCGTGTTGGTAATGACAATTTATTGTTTTTGTGCATTATTACAATTTACAATGTAATATTTCAACGTATCCAGGTCACGCATTCAAGTCAGGCTCGGGCTTAAAGAAGGAAGGGAGTTATTCAAATGAATAATATGATACTCATTCAATTACGAAATATTTGAATTTTATAATCTAATAATTGTTGTCCCCTGTAGTTTATATGTGGTTTGGTGTGTAAGCAGTATATTATGTACTTTTACAACAGAGCTCGCGCCCCACACAGCATTTTAATATTCTCTAATTATGGTTTATTTTCAAGACAATAATAATATATTATAGTCGTAAAAATATTTAAAAAAAATTGCGTAAATAAGTAGGACATAATATTTTAGTTATATTCTTTGGCCTTGAAGTTCATATTAAATTTGGAAACTTTATAAAAATATTAAGTCAACATTTTTACGCAATAATATTATAGAACAATATTATGTTATCGTGAGTAGATAATATTTATACAATATTATCTGTCAAATATTTATTATTCAATCAATTCAAATTATTCACAAAATATTATTATTTCCCAAATGCTGATTATACCTAATAGGTACATATAATTAATAATATATTCGTTATTTCTAGATTTACCGGCTAGTCGTACAAATAATATAATGTTTAAAATAGTTTAGTGATAGCCAATAGGTATAATTGTATAAAAATAAACACAAATACCTAATATCATTTTATATTAAATTTAACATTGTTTTTATAATCTGGTTTTTGAACTTTCATACGTAAAACCGGCGAT
This sequence comes from Acyrthosiphon pisum, assembly GCF_005508785.2. Taxonomy (NCBI): domain Eukaryota; kingdom Metazoa; phylum Arthropoda; class Insecta; order Hemiptera; family Aphididae; genus Acyrthosiphon; species Acyrthosiphon pisum. The sequence continues at coordinate 106,301,763 of NC_042493.1, forward strand.
TCCGATGAAAAACAAAACAGCTTATTGTATTTTCCGCATATGACGCTCTGTAGTGTGACGGAACACACAATATGATCAGGATATAAATCGTCGGACCCGCCGAATTTAAGTAATGTATCAATGCAAATGTAAATATTATGACACGGTGTTAACCTGCAATCATACCTGATTGGTTGTACACACGTTTATATTTTAGACCATTATTGTATATCTATTATATCATTAGACAATGATAATACTATTTTCAATGTCCTTAATAATTACCAAAAAGCAATCACTATACTTAATCGTCGTATAATCCGGATACCTAATATTTTGGAAAACAATGTTAAGCCGCGTTTTTAAACATAATGTTATGTACGATTAAAATTCATCATAAATCTTGGGTTAGGTTACGTTAGATTTTTATCTACAGTACATTTTAATTTGGAAATTATGAACATTACCGAAACCCTGCAGGTATACAACAGGTGGACTTAAATCCAATCTGTTTCAGCCATTTCCCAATAATTCTGCTCCAAATTACTTACAATATGCAAGTGTTAGGTTTATATATTAAATGTAATAAATTGCTTTTCGTCGACTGCAGGACCACGAACAAAAAGGTACAAAACTTTATGCACCGCAATAACATAAAGAACGTCGTCGAATTAAAAGACTACTACTTCGCAAACATTTTCAACATAACGCGAAGTTTGAAAACCGTGCCCATCGTGTGGGAAGAAATATTTGATGACAATATCCACCTCGATCCCAACGCCGTGGTCCATGTGTGGAAGGACTCTTATGATTATTCGATCTTGTCGAAGGCAAGTATTTATAATATCTTTTATAATATTATATATAGGGTGATTCATTTAGAGTCGGAAACTCATTATTAAAATAGTATTAATTTTTTTGAAAATATATTTTTCACATGTTTTCAAGACGTTACAAAATAACGTGGTTATTAAAAAGTTATATTTTTATCCTCATAATTTTTTTGAGTTTTTTTTAGTTTTTTGAATCACAACACAGTTTTCTTTTGATCTTTGAAAGCAGAATATTTTTCTTTATATTTTGATACATATAACAATCGAATTTAAGATGAGTAGTTTATGAATTATAAGTAATAAGTATTCAAATTTTAGTGGAGCGGAGTAGTGGACCAACATTTTGAGGGGTTCCCGGCGTACCCCTCCACTCTGCTCATCAAAACTGTAAATAGTTATAACTTTGTATTGTATTTTTATGTATCGAAACATATTCTGCTTTGAAATATGAAATTGAAACTGTGTTGTCTTTTAAAAAAGTAGAAAAAACTTCAAAAATATTAAAAACTATATATTTTTTAAAAATGTTGTTTTAAAGACTAAAAATAAAATAAACATTTTTTTTTTTTTTTGAAATTTATACTTTTTGAAATTATAGGTGTTCAATGATAAGATAATCACCCGGTATATACATTATACAAAGAAGTTAGGTTATTATATTTATAATGTTTCGTTCGAAATCTTCAAACACGCCACACACGCATGACGTCAATAAATCATAATGGCTGTGACTTGATTAACTTAAAATTGTTAAGAGACTAGTATAATATTTCACCCAACGTTCACCATCAATATATCCCGATAAAGGCATTCACTTTAATATTTGTAACAACTGCCGCGTAGTTATTACTAAAATATGTATACTGTATAGGTACTATAGATCATAGTTAATACAAAATATCATCATCCACTGGCGATTGTCCGTTACCCACCCACCACCTCCTTAAAAAAACTCAGAGCCTATTATGATCCAAGCATCACTTTTAAGAAGTATTCAAGTACAGATACAGATACTTATTTTCAAAAGTACTTAAAATACGTATCTGAATACTTGAAAAAAAAGTATTTAAGTTCAAATACAAATACATTTGAAAAGTATTCACAGATACTTTCAAATACTTTTTTTTTAAATGTGTTTTACCTTTTTACCCTGGCCTAATGAGTAATGACTTTATAGATGAATTGAATCATTAGTAAACTGGATTAAAATTTATTTTAGCACCATCTAGTTTTAAATGTTAAAAAATATAATAAAATCAGCACGATACAAATGGCGTATTGATACTTGATGCTTTTAAGTTTTAACTAGTACACAATCCATAGTTTAGTCGAAGGTGGTCGTCATAGGCGAAACTAGACACTTTTATTAGGGCAGGCCAAATGATAAAAAAAAAAACTTTATATAGGTAGTAATTGTGTTTAATGTATTATATAATATATATGATATAATGAATATTTCTTTATAATATAATTATTTAATAATAAATAAAAATATATAATAATAGGTAAACGATTATGATATTTTTTTTTTACCAAAAAAAAATAATCACTGACGAAAATAATACCTATTAAACAAAATTTATTCCGAGTTTAGTCACGGTATTTTTGACAGGTTTGTGACTTTAAAAATACCTATAAATTCATCAAACAATAGATAATTGTTTTAAATAGCAATAAATGATAGCTTGACTTGGACATTGGAGGTAGGTATTAAAGTACACGAAATAATGTAAATCACTTACAATGAGTAATTTGAAAAATTATAAATGCCCAGTTTTTTAGACAGCGATGTGACTAACGAGGGTTAATAATAAATAAATTGATTGGGGATGTACTAATGTGTATAGTAAAAATAATTAATATGGTATTATATTTTAAATAATAATTAAAAT
>NC_042493.1:106307310-106312378 GCF_005508785.2 Acyrthosiphon pisum
GGCGTCCCTGTAAATAAAGTAAGACGAAAAAAGTATTTAAAAATAGTATTTGATTTTAAATACAGATACTCTCAAAAAAGTATTCAAATACTGTGCCCGAGTACTTTTTTCAAATGTATTTGAGTACTTAAAAAGTATTTGAATACTTTTACTCAAATACTTATGCTCAAGTACTTTACAAGACTGTCGACCGTGATAATATTATTATCTATTCGTATATGTTTTCGCGCATATATGAAAATCTATACGACTCTCCTAAAAGCATTTCCGGTTTCGCCATTGCAGGTAATGAAAAGCGGACACCCGGCGCTGTTTTCCAGTTGCTGGTACTTGAACTACATCAAGTACGGAGCGGACTGGACGAACTTCTACAGGTGCGACCCGACCTCCGAGGTCGGCGATAACCGTTTGTTTTTGGGAGGCACGGCGTGCATTTGGGGCGAGTTCGTGGACGAAACGAACTTATTGCCGCGCACGTGGCCCAGGACCAGCGCCGTGGCCGAAGTGCTGTGGTCATACACGCTAAACGAGACTGAAGCCAAGTAGGTACAGGATCGAGGAACACGTTTGCAGGATGAGGCGGAGAGGAATACCCGCTCAGCCAGCAAACGGACCTAGCTATTGTCATTACTAGAACCATATTACTGTCGTATATCTTATATTGGATAAGGACTATAACTATATATTGTAGAGATGAATATGAAATACCGTTAGAAAAAATTATTATTAGACAAAATAATAATATAATATCACTATTTTCAAAGGCTTTTGAATTTTTATTCCATTCGGATTGGTAAAAATATGATTTAGAGAGTTCTAATTCGTGAAAACATTGTATAGTAGACGTTAGTTAAATACGAAATATATTATAAATAATTATTAATTATAAAGGGGAATTTAATTAATTAATATAAGCCGTGAACATAATTTGGTAAATTTCAAGACAAGTCGCGTTCTGATTCGCAAAAAACTATAAAAAAAAAATCGCTGAAGACATAATATGTATTATACGCATATTTTTCACGAGCAACACATTTAGAACGGTCCTGTTAGCCATTTTGCGTCGGTTCGTTTGTCTGGGTAACGTTCTCTAATACGACATAATAATATTATAAATAATATGCCTCGTCGGAACACCACATGTCGGCACACCGAAGCCGCCGCCGCCAATAATATAATAATGACGTAACCGAAGCATCGCCAAGTACGACTATAATAATAAAAAAAATTCAGTGCCGTGCTCAGGATTTTAGTAGTGTGGGTCTGCTTAGCTCACGAGAGGCCATTCATGTATAGAAACGACTCACTTCAGGGAATGTATATTAGAAAGCCGCTAGCGAATTACTAGGTGCATTCGTTTCGTAGGTACCTACATCGATTGGTAACAAACTATACAATTAGTAAATTTACTATACAAACTCAAGTACCTACTTACCCACCTACTAATTTTTTTTTCATATTAATAATAAATATTCAATGGTGCATCTAGGATTTTGATAGCGTGAGTCAACTTGGGTTACAGCAGGTCACTCGTGAGCCTATCCGCCGCTTGTGGATCACGAGAGGCTACTCGTGTACCAACGACTCACTGCAGGGAATGTATTGTATTATACATTTAGAAAGCCAATAGCGAATTACTTCATACGTTTCATACCATTCGATGACAAAATTTATTTACATTCGTATTCACATGGATATCACATTATAAACCTCTTATTGCAAATATGTACTTTACATAATATACTTATCCAACATGCGTTAATTGGCTTAAGAGAGAATAAATACAAAAGTAGAAGTAGCTGGTATATGACTGACATTATGCTATACATTTTAAAGTTAAAGTTCAACAAAATTGTTCGAAATGTCCTACATGTCTGAATATAAAATAACTATAAAAAAAACTGTGTTTTATATTTTTGAGATTTTTTGGTTACCTACAGAATAACCTACATACGTGGAACCTTGTTACAAGTTTTAAATCCTTACCTATAAAAGCTTTTTTACCCAATAAATAAAATTATTTTTATATTTATAGAATAAAAAACTAAAATAATTGGAAACTGAAAATGTCCGTAAACAGTTTAAAACAAATCTATATTTGTTGAAAATTGTATCGTATATAGAAAATACTAATATATACAATCAGTGAAAATGTCATTGTTGTCTAAACAACATTTGTTGCAGAGTTACGCCAAAAACCAAAATCGATTTTGTCGAAAACCAATTTTGCGTAAAAACTGCCTTTTTTCCTCAATTTTTCTTTTCTTTTTCCCTGCGCTTTCGAAAACTTAGTAATTTTTCACTTCTGACCCCCCAAAGTACCTACTAGGTCACTTTTCTATCAGAAAAGAATAGATACGGTTGAAGAAAATCTAAGCATTTTTATTGTCCTAAAAGGCGAGGACAGACATAAAAAAAACACACACGTCATTGTCAAATCAATACATTCATCGTTCCGCTCAGAATCTAAAATTAATTCATAAATAAAAATGGACAAAAAAGCAAAAAAATTCAAAATAAAATGTACCTATTCTAAATAATTGATGACGCGTGAAACGAATTTGTGGTAGTAAACTGTATGTATAGTACCCAATGTATAGGAAAAAAAAAATACAAAAGTCATCAACGCATCTTATCCCTAATAAACAATAATAACTTTTATAATAATATATAATATAACGTCAATACCACGGTTATCATACCAACCGTATACCAATACCAACCAATTACATATGTCCAGCGAAAAAAATACTTTCTAATTACGACTAATATTATATTTAATATATATTTAAATATAAAACTTAATCATAAATTAAATATATAGATTAACCAAAAATATATGTATTCTTGTGAAAACAGTACAGAATTACAGGTTACAGCAAATTATCGAACAGGACGATCTGCATTCTGATCTTCAACTGGTATATATTTTAAATATGGATACAATATTAAATCATTGTTTGGCTCATCTACGTTTATTTGTGTATATTTATTTTTGTGTGCTTTATGCATAATGTAATGCGTTAAGCTCGAAAATATTTCTGCTACTAATTTGACACTCCAGTAATAAATAATAATATTTCAGATGAAAATCAATCCCAAAAAACTACTTACAACATTTCCAAGCCTGGTAAAAAACTTTACGTCTTTTTGGATTGTTTTTCCACGATCTTAGTTATGGTATCACCACCAATAAAGAATTAAATTCTTTTTTCATTATCTAGAGTTTCGTACCCCATGGTTTGTCTTGCCAAATTATTTTGAGCCGCATTGGCATTAATTGGGAACATTAAATGTTGTTGCAATACGTTCATGGAGTCCCGGTCGTATAATCCTGACGAAATCAAGTTTACTGGACTTTTGTATATCCAAATCCATGTTGTGCCTGGCTTTAACGTTTGTGGTATTTTAATTTCTCTACTTGTAGGTGCCATTCCTAAACATAAGCCCCCGTGTTCATATGCCGATGGAAGTAGTTCGTTGCAATCAATTGCATTGCCATATTGTTGCAATACGTGAGTTTTTGGTCCCATAAAGTATGTCTATTATTATTATATCGTACCGGAAATTCATTGTAACAAGTATTTTGTCGTTCAACTTCAACGTCAACAGGTGTGCATCTGAATAAATATATAACTTCTCCTCCTGTCATCGCACTGTAGCCGGGACCTCCACCCATTTCATAAGCAAACTTCGCGACAAAGTGTGTGAAGCCATCGATAGTTTTTATTTTAAAATATTTCTTTCCAAATCACACTGTTTCATAAGTATGTCAGTGTACAATGAGGTCACCGTCGATCGTAGACAATTTTCAACATTATCAGATAATATGTATTAGGTAGGTATACTTAAAATTTATAATTGAGGGTTACCGATCGGACCATGGTGTGTCGTGGGTGCTGATATCCGATGTGGGTTGTCCGCGGGACTTCTTCAGGTCGTTGTCAGCTCTCGACTTCCACTATCGACCACATCCACTCAAACTATTGACTGTCGTCGCTCGACCATAAAAATATCAACTGCCGACCATAGTCTGCCTCCATCGACTATACTTAACTATTTACCGCCAGGAGTCCCGGTCGGTTATTAACATGGCGCGAGTTAAACATCGCGTCAGCATAATATATATTTCATACATAAATACACATTTTCCATTACCAACACTCAGAATATTAGCCGTGCTCAACTTAGGGAGTAATGTACGACGTCGATGAATCGATGACGACATTCGTTTATCCCCATACAGTCGTCACCAAATAGAGAATAAACCACTTTTTATTATTACTTATTAATAATATGCCATAATATTTTCATAAGTCGTTGACTCATTTAATTACAGCAATAAGTCGGCTAGTGGGTGTAAATAATGCAAACTCGTAGTTAACTATGTCACGTGAGGTCGAAAATTAATTTTTACAAAATTTTTTAATATACCTATTGCTTTATGTGGAGCTGTGCGAGTTGTGTAACCAAATACCAGTTAAACAACGAATATGATAAATAAAATATATAGAAATGTTGTGGACAATTAAGAAAACAAATAGATAATAAAAAGTGGGAAAGTGGGTGTCGCTCTGCTGTACAGTAGGTTACAAGCGGGTCACTGTGATGTGTCGTATTAAATTTGAATTTAATGATATAATAACATTATATAAGAAAACGATTCTGAGCGAAGACAGTTAGTCAGCCTATGATATTATTAAGTACCTATATTTGATGGTATTATCGTGAATAAAGTAATTTATATATTATAACTTATTAACGTGGAACCCTGTTTTACATTTTTCAATCCTTAGCTATACAATTTGAGCATCTTATAAATTTTCAATTTGATACGTTTCGTCGAAATTTCAACTTTAAATGCTTATAAAAAAAAATTGTGCGTATATATTTTTAATATTTTTCAACTTCTATTGTAACAATATATCAGAATACTTGTATTAAATGTTCACGCTTTTTTACCCAACAAAAAAATTTTTATTGATATTTATAGAAAAAATGACTAAAAAAATTGAAAACTGACAATGTCCGTAAACAGCCCAAAAAGGGTCAAACTATTTTCAAAATT
>NC_042493.1:106312428-106314323 GCF_005508785.2 Acyrthosiphon pisum
AAATATTATTTAATAATATTATATGAGTTTTCAACTATGAGTTATTTATATCGACACATAATTCAAAATGAAGAGGTGTGCGAAAATTTTTAAGTATACGCGGTTTATTACCAATCGACCAAACTTGTACAAAAATTAAAAACCAAGCAATTTGTGGTGGTGAGTTAATAAAAGTTCTGAAAAATGTTTGGTTTGTGTTGTAAGCATAATACCATTTTAGAGAGAGGTTTTTTTAAAGTTGAAAAGCGTGATCGAAATACCTTACTACCAATTATATTAAATTAAGTTGAACAAGGTACTACTATATATTCCGATAAATGGCGTGCGTATTCTACTTTAAATGAACATGGGTTTATCCACAAAACGGTTGATCATTCAGAAAATTTCATTGATCCAATAACTGGTGCTGAAACCCAAACTATAGAAACTCTTTGGAGACACGTCAAAAATAAATATAACATTAAAACCCGGGGAGCGACTCACATATTACCATCACAACTTCAAGAAGAGTGGTGGCGCTCGTTACAAAAACCAAATGAAGACCTCTTTGAATTATTCCTCGGAGCGATCAGAAATACGTATACATAACTACACAGTATACAAAAATGACAAAGAAGAAATTCTGCATTATAAAGGTAAGACAATTTACATTTAAATACGTGTTGATATCATACTTCACCAACATAAAATGACGGTAGATAAAAATATAAAATATTAACGGTAGATAGCATACTAAACCATCAAACGTGCGGTAGATAGCATATTGAACGAGTACCAAGAAAACAAATAGATAATAAAAAGTGGGAAAGTGGGTGTCGCTCTGCTGTACAGTAAGTTACAAGTGGGTCACTGTGATGTGTCGTATTAAATTTGAATTCAATGATATAATAACATTATATAAGAAAACGATTCTGAGCGAAGATGGTTAGTCAGCCTATGATATTATTAAGTATTAGGTATTATCGTGAATAAAGTAATTTATATATTATAACTTATTAACGTGGAACCCTGTTTTACATTTTTCAATCCTTAGCTATACAATTTGAGCATCTTATAAATTTTCAATTTGATACGTTTCGTCGAAATTTGAACTTTAAATGCTTATAAAAAAAAATTGTGCGTATATATTTTTAATATTTTTCAACTTCTATTGTAACAATATATCAGAATACTCGTATTAAATGTCCACGCTTTTTAGTCCAACAAAAAAATTTTTATTGATATTTATATAAAAAAAAACTATAAAAATTGAAATTTTAAATTGTCCATTAATAGCTCAAAAAGAGTTTAAATTTACATTTTTCAATCCTTAGCTATAAAAGTTGAGCATCTTATAAATTTTCAATTTGATACATTTCATCGAAATTTGTACTTTAAATGCTTATAAAAAAAAATTGTGCTTATATATTTTTAATATTTTTCAACTTCTATTGTAACAATATATCAAAATACTCGTATTAAATGTTCACGCTTTTTAGCCCAACAAAAAATTTTTTTATTGATATTTATATAAAAAAAACTATAAAAATTGAAATTTGAAATTGTCCATTAATAGCTCAAAAAGAGTTTGAATGGTGTATAGAAAATGAAAATATAAACATTCAGTGAAATTTTCATGTATTTACAATTTATAGTTTTCAAACACTATTGGGAATTTTAAATCTTAGCCTCCTGAGTACACCGACTAGATTCACTTTCTCATCGAACAAGATTTACTGTTGAATTAAATCGAAGCAGTTCTATTGCCCCATACTGTGGTGACAGACACAAAAAAAAAATAATAATAAATAAAACATAAAATAAAAAGACACATCATTGTAAAATCCAAGGCTGGGCATTAACGAGTTAAAAATTAAAATTAAGTTAAGACGTTAAGTTAATTTTAATTAAGTTAA
>NC_042493.1:106314373-106321290 GCF_005508785.2 Acyrthosiphon pisum
AAAGGTGATGACAGACACAAAAAAAAAAAAAAATAAAAATAAATAAACACACATCATTGTAAAATCAATACATTCATCGTTCCACTCAGAATCTATAATAAAACATTTTAATTTAATTTTTATTGCTTTTTTGAATGTTTTTGATAAATTAATTAGACAATAGGTACATATACCTATTTAAAAAAAAAATAAGAGCATATTTTCATGTATATTTAATTGTTTTTTAGTGCATTAAATGCACAGTAAGTGTATAGTAAGTTGTTATTAGTATATAGGTTGTATAGTACATCACGATAAACTTGTTAGGTACCTAATAGGTAGGTGCAATAAAACCACAGAACGTTAGAACATAAAATATTTTTCAGTGAATAATTATTGTGTTAACTATTTTGGTAGCTGTCGGTTTTCTGCCAATTATACCCATTGACTATTGATAAGGTGATCTACCGACCTGGTAACAGTCATTCGTTTTAAAGTTACACCAAAAACCAAAATCAATTTTCTCAAAAACAGATTTTGCGTAAAAATTCCCGTTTTTCCTTAATTTTTCTTTTGTTTTTACTGCGCTTTTGAAAACTATTGGAAAATGTTACTTTTGACCCCCCAAATTACCAACTAGATTCACTTTCCTATCAGAAAAGATACTGTTGAAGAAAATCCAAGCACTTTTACTGTCCTAAAAGGTGATGACAGACACAAAAATTAAAAAATATTAAAATTAAAAATTAAAAAAAAAAATTTAAAAAAAAAATACACATCATTGTAAAATCAATACATTCATCGTTCCACTCAGAATCTAAAAAATTATAAAAATTGAAATTTTAAATTGTCCATTAATAGCTCAAAAAGAGTTTAAATTTACATTTTTCAATCCTTAGCTATAAAAGTTGAGCATCTTATAAATTTTCAATTTGATACATTTTATCGAAATTTGTACTTTAAATGCTTATAAAAAAAAATTGTGCTTATATATTTTTAATATTTTTCAACTTCTATTGTAACAATATATCAAAATACTCGTATTAAATTTTCACGCTTTTTGGCCCAACAAAACATTTATTTATTGATATTTATATAAAAAAAACTTTAAAAATTGAAATTTGAAATTGTCCATTAATAGCTCAAAAATAGTTTGAATGGTGTATAGAAAATGAAAATATAAACATTCAGTGAAATTTTTATGTATTTACAATTTATAGTTTTCAAACACTATTGGGAATTTTCAATTTTAGCCTCCTGAGTACACCGACTAGATTCACTTTCTCATCGAACAAGATATACTGTTGAATTAAATCTAAGCAGTTCTATTGCCCCATACGGTGGTGACAGACACAAAAAAATAATAATAAATAAAACATAAAATAAAAAGACACGCATTATTGTAAAATCAATACATTTATCGCTCCGCTTAGGATCTAAAATAATATAATTATTTGGTTGGATTCAATCATTGATAAAAGACTTAAGTATATAAGTACCTAAAGTAATTAATGATTATACTTACATTTATTTAAAAATTATAAGAATTGTTTTGAATAATTATGTTATTTGTTAGCTTTAAAAAAAAGGTAGGTATATAATTAATTGTATATGAAAAAAAAGTAAATAACTGATTTTTAACTAAGTTAAGTTTCTAATATTAAATTAACTTAACAAATTCGAAAAAAAAATTGTTAATTTGAACAGCCTTGGACTATAAAGTTTACACTCATCGCAATACTTAATTCAAAATGAAAAACTGTAAAAATGACTATCCAACAATAGCATAATAAAATATTAAATAATATTTTCTTACCTTAATACAAATTCGAGGGGTAAACCACTATAAAAAATGATGTACGCTAGATTACTGATTATCAGGGCTCGTTACTTCATGCAATAAAAAATGCATGCATTCTTGCACTAAAAATTGTAAAAATATGCATTAAAATATACACTAAAAAGTTCAAAAATATGCATTAATATGCCATAACATTTTTAAATTATGCACTCAAAATATGCATTATATAAAAAAATCATGAGAAAGTTTTAAAATAATATTTTCCATTAATCCATACATTTAAAAAAATTCAAATTCCTCCACAAAATTTTGCAAACGGCCAGCAACTTTTTGTTTTTCTTTCGACATTGTTTAAATAAAATATGAATAATGTGTACAGTACCTATACCCCACATGAAAACACTAAGACAGAAAATTGAACGGACAAACACATACGACTCATACGAGTAAACTCATCGTGTAAGAAAACTATACTGTAGCAATGTACAAAGTTATAAATGCTGGTTGGTGAGAAGCTGCCACTTTATACGGTGGAGGATGGTAGTGGTAGCAATTACATTGTTTGCGCAATATTTCGTAAAACGCATAAAATCTAAATAATAGTATGTACTAGGACACTAGGTAGTCACACACTCACTGAATATAAATAAATAAAAACACTATAATTTTGTAAACGGGAAAGTAAATAAGAAACAAGAATTTTTTCAAATATTTGTCTAAAAAATATTTTTATGAAATAATATGCACTAACGACTGTAAAAAATCGACTATATGCCAAATATGCCTTTACACCCAAAACATGCAAAAAACCTGCACTATCAAACTTCATATTATTATTACTATTGTTATGAAACGGATTTGTATCTTAGCTAGCATGTTTTCCTTGTGTAGCAAAAAAAAACATGCAGATGCATGAACTTAGGATCCCTGCTGATTATCATGATTATCAAGATTATCAAGATTATCTCATTCTGAATTTACATTTAGGCTTTTAAGTGTTGCCTTTTCAAAAATTTAAGTGCGTCCCTATTTTTATAATCTAAGTTAGGGATTTATAAAAAAAAAGCTTGAGAAGCACTGGTCTATAACATAATATGCAATAGTTTCCTTCAAGGTCTTTTTTATGGTGTATGGATCTATTACAGACTACAGTAAATTTATTTGAAACATTAATTTATGTGCTAAATATTTTAACTCGATTTTAACATATTATTTTAAAGGAGCTCCAGTAAGATTTATCAAAAGTCAACACTAATGTAGATTTGACCAATCTAAACATAAACTTTGAGATAAACTTCGTTTATTTTAATATTTTTAAATAATATTTAATATATTACATTTAAATTCTTTATCATAAAATAAATTTTAAGATGCAGTCGATGGAAAAAAGTGGTTATTAGACCAAAAAGCCAGATAAAACTGAAAGAATTTGGTTTGACGAATTTCAAGTGATTTTCATTGATTATAAAGTTCACTAAGTTTCTATCGAGGTGATTTTGAATAGGTATCTATTTTTTCAGCTGTGATATATATGAATAAAAAGATGATATTTTTGTATTTATATTAACTTATTAGTAGGCATTATGACTCTAACAATAATTTTAATATTAAAAATAGAATCGATTGAAACCTAGTAAACTTGTTAATCAATCATAATCCGTTTTCAAAATTAAAATCCGTTACGCCAAATCCCTCTAGTTTTGTCTAGATTTTTGTTCTAAAAGTAAATTTTTATATCGATTAGAATCCCCTTAATAAAAATAACAAAACTTTATATTTCTTTACTTGCTATTTTGTTATTTCTCATTCTTAAAAATATCTAGGTACCTACATTACTAAATATATATTTACTTTGATAACTGAATAATGTTGATTTTTAATAATAAATTAGCAAAAAAAATCATAACTATATCTTCTATTTCAATTAAGAAGTAACCTTATCTGAGATCAGTATTATCGGACGTTGACTTGCAAAGAAATTCGGTTGGATATATTATAATATTTATACGATATTATTATGTGCAATATAGGCATAACTGAACACGAATATATTCAACAAGTGTGCCATTACTCTGCACTCTGCAGCATTGCATGTATATTTACACTGTTTACAGTTTTTCACCATGATTAAGTTAGCCGGTTGATTAAAATCGTTTTTAAGGAATCAACATGGAAATGTTAGATTGTCAGGACTTGCTTTGATGACTTACTGAGTTTGATGTTAAATTCATAGTAAGATAACATTAAAATATTTAAATGACACTGTCAATATTTTTTAAAAAAGAACCTAAGAATTAACTTTACATAATAATTATAAAATTGAATTGCGCAATATAAAATTAAAACCCTATGTTGTGATTTAAAAAAGTAAAAAACTTAAAAAATTATTAGGATAAAAAATATTTAAAAATATAATTTTTTAATAAAAACGTTGTTTTATAAGCAACTTGAAACTATGTAAAAAAATATTTTCAAAATAATTTACACTTTTTGAAATAATGAGCGTTGTTTGATAAAAGAATCACCCGGTATTTTACCCTAAATTATTATTGGCAAAATATCCATAAAATATATGAAATAAAAAATTTAAATATGCACTGAACACGATTATTTTCAACAAGTGTGCCATTATTTTTATATTTACCCGTAAATTAAAGAGTTCTCATCGAATGATTAGATCTCTTATTTGGTTGAAAAACGAAAAATCATAGATTCACTTTCAGTAATGGACTTGGCCACTGTACTACTGTGCTATTGCACTTTAGGCCGCTGTCATCATATTACCTCCAATAAATGTTCCTAAAAAATAATCCAAAGGAGGTTCGTCCCTATTCCTTTCATCATTCTAAATTCTATATGGCAGCGCTATCTAACTTGGAAATTGAGCAGCTGTCAGTGCCAGTTCTTCACGCACACATTAAAGTTAAATACGATTAGGTGGCAGTAGATGGCGCTGCCGTTATCGAATCATTGATTTATAGACATTACAGCATTAAAGACGTCGGAGCCGGTGCGTTTTTTTTAGTACAAAACCGTGTCTTACAGGAAAAACTCTCACGCCCTGTAGAATAGTTGGATTTTGTTATTTATTTTTATTTATTTAAAGAAGACAACATTTTGCAGGTAGGATCAAATTCTGATTTTCAAAATTAAAATTTTAGAAGCTAATATATGCATTTGAATAATGCACAATATTTGTTATTTTTAAAACGTATTTTTCTACCACTGTTTAAATAAAAATGAAAATTCAGCCTTTGATCAGACCCGAAAAATGTTGTCTTCTTTTAAATAAAAAAATTAACGAAACGCCTGTAGAACAGTCGGATTTCGTTGATATTATAATACACCGTATCAACACCGCCTAAATATGTATCGAGCTGTAGATTAATGGACAAGTATTATAATTTATTAAGGTAGTAACGAAAATATAAAATATTATTTTTAAATTGTATAGAATTTCGGAAAATTGGAAAAACCGGCACCGACACCCTTAAGGGGGCTCCAGCGTATCGTGTTTTAAGGAGTAATATTTGAGCTATGTTTATAATATGTGAGTAGTACATGATCATTAGTGTGTGCCCAGACAGCAATTTTTTGTTTAAAAATATTGTCATAACATTATAATCGCGAATACTATTAGTATAAAGTTATTTTAATTATATTATAATATTATCATTACAGAATGCTGTTTGGGTGTTTCCAAGAATCGCTCTAATGTCCTTGCGGGCAAATCGTCACCGGATGTAACTCTCGTACGCACCCTCAAATGTCAATACTTCGTGAAAAATAAGTATATTTTTGTTTACATAACTATAAAAACTACTAAATTAAACAAACTTCCTGAAGTTTGATAGCAATTTTGAAAAAAATCGTTGAGTTTATAAGCTTCTAGAATCTAGATAGACTATATTATGCTCTTTAGGAATCTCTTTTTTGATTTAAAATCATATATGCCCAAAATAAATACAAATGTAAATTAATTATTTCATGGGGTTTTGAAAAAAAATCGTTACCTACCTTAAGGTCCTTTAAGAAAATTTACTGCCTAAAAAGCCTAGATATTTTGTCAAAGATACATGTATAAAAATTTAATTTGGACAATCTTAAGTATGTGTAATTTACCACCGCTTATTGGTCTAAAACGTATGAAAAATACGTCTGCTGCAAGCCTTTTAAGAGACCTCGCTACGTCTATTAAAATATAAGGGGCAACATTTAGGCAATTTTTAATCAAGTCGTAGCCGCCCGGGATCTGTGTGTTAGTTGTAAATTATTATTAGTGTGAGTGAAATTAAATGCTTGTACCACTCTCGTATATGCATGCACATGTCAATAACTCGATAACTATAACTATAACTATAACTATAATTTACTTGTTGTTTTGACAAAATTAAAGTTAGTTAACATTGTCTGATTATGGTTATGAAAAAATATTTGATTTCAGCAGAAAAATTTATGTAGATCGTACCATACACTTTCTTTTTTTTTAATATGAATTATATTTAAGATTTTGAAAAACTGATATTTTCAAGATTTCAATTACAGTTCACAATAATATAAAATTAAATTTGTACACAGTTGTCCGTACGATCTTTCGAGTTTATAACAATTTAAAATAAAGGTTGAAGTATGTACCATTAATAATTTTGATAAATCATGTACTTATATCTTTTTATACACATATTGTCGGCTTGGCCATATACATTATACAATAATACATTATACGGTTCCACGTAATTTTGTCGCCGTGAAATGAGCGCGGGTCATAAGTGCAAAGTCATTTGGTCGCGAGCAATTTAATCGCGTAAGCAAAAAGAGCGCATATTATAAGAGCGTAATGTAAAAAACCATAATTTTAAATTATTATAAAATCAACAAAAATGAGTGTAAATATATAATCACTGATCAGTAAAGCAAAATTGATATAAAAAATACAATAAATTATGATACAATTCAGTTAAAAAACCATATTATAAGAGCGTAAAGTAAAAAAACCATAATTTTAAATTATTATAAAATCAATAAAAATGAGTGTAAATATATAATCACTGATCAGTAAAACAAAATTGATATAAAAAATACAATAAATTATGATACAATTCAGTCAAAAAACCATAGTCAAATATATAATAATCAC
>NC_042493.1:106321390-106325292 GCF_005508785.2 Acyrthosiphon pisum
AAATACACCGTACAGTAAGGTTGTAAGCAAATGATTTTACTGCGTGATACCAGCGATCAACACAAATTATTGTACCAAAAGTCTTACCTGACTCGCAGCCGTCCCTGGGCTATGCTGTATCAGTTATAGGTGACACGAAATAATATTTAAAATTAAACAACTCGAAATAATGAACACGCACTGATTATTGCTCAACACAAGGAGTCCAGTTGCCGCTCGTAGAATTCGGTGTAGAAAAGTTGTGGTTTGGATGCTGTTTGCCGTCTGGTGCTCGTGCACTCTACAGGGGTTGTTGACGAGATGACTGGTGCTCGTCAGTGTTGCCAGTATTTCAATACGCATAGATCGTATAGAGTCTTCAAAAAGATCGTATAATATACAAAAAGATCGTACTATATGCGTTTTCGCTTTTATCAACTGGAGTACGGAATATTGTTTGTACGTTCATACTAGTTTGTTTATAATATCATATGATATGTTTCCAAAGAGGTTACAACATATTGAAACGGAAAATATCAAAAACTTTATAAACAAAAAAATGTACAAAACGTAAAATGACATCTTATCAGTATCTTATCATTATTACAAAATTAATTCCGTCCAGGCGGACACCATTAGAAAATTTAATTCAGCACTGAAAGGGTTAATAAAATATAGGTATAAAATATTAAGATTTCAGTGTTAACAAAAAAAACTTCAAATGTAATTATGAAAAAAATAGATTACAAATTATTTAGGTTCAAATATTTCTAAAAGTCACATAATAACAATATTATACATTATTATACATTAGCAAAAACAAAATCATCATCACCATTATCATCATTTTTGTCAATGTTTGCACTGTCATATAAATTACTTGTAGTCATTAAATTATACATGTTAATGGTAGGTTCAAATTCATGACAAGATGTTTCTTGCATGCATTGACTTGCATTAAGAAGACCATTTAATGATGGTACTTGTAAGCGGTTACGTTGTTTGGTTTTTATGAGGTTAATTTTTGAAAACATTCGTTCGCATGAGACATTAGATTGTGGTAAAGCCAGTATAGTAAGTATGAAATCAGATATGACCATAAATGGGTACTCATCATCTCTCACAAATAATTTTAGCTGTATCCAAAATTCTTCAACATTTAATAATTTTAAAGTATCTACGAATTCAGTCTCTAAATCTATGGTACCAATCTTACGCCAACCATCATCGATATCTTGAATGGATATATTTAATTGTTTTACTACTCTGGGGAACATCTGTATAAAAGGAATTATTGTTGTGGGACGTTTGGATGAAAAAACTGTTTTGGGATTTAATTGAGTCAATGACTTAAGAATTGGATTATCAAAATCAAATCTTAATTTTATTTGACGACAACCAGTTATTAAAAACTCCCTACATCTTTTACGAATATCTTGAACCATTGCTTCATTTTTACATATTTCTGGTTTGTTTAATAAATTTAAAACTTCAACCCCTAAGTAGATGTCATTTAATGGTAAAAAATATGAAGTGTTAGAAGGATCTATAGATGTAGGATCATTGCATGGTCTCATGTAGCTATAAAACAAATCTTTATACAGCTCATGCATTTTATTGTGTAGTAAACACAGAACTTGTCGATCACTTTGGAATAACTTGTTAATGTTTACAAATTTAGGTAAAACCCATTGTAAAAAATTTAGATAAATAAAAATTGATGGATCATTTAAAGCTTTATAAATATCTTCGGATGATTTTAATCTATCTTTATACCAGTTAGACGTAAAAAACAATTTCAAAGGTTGCCACTGTTCTAGAATTCGATTGACAACTATTAATAATGATAACCACCTGGTTTGTGCCGGATATAGGATTTTATGAGGTGAGACATTGCAAAACTCTTGAAATTCTTTGTACTGGCAGATACGTTTGCTACTTGATTTGAAGTAATTGAAAATATCTCTAGCCAAGTCTTCACAAGATCTTGGCAATGTTTTGCAAGCTGAACTTGCACAAAGATGTAACGAATGGCAAATGCATTTTTGAATGAATACACCTATAACAATTTTGTTTTTATATATTTTTTGAATAAAACAAATAAGGCATTTATGTCATAAATGCATTATTATCATTTTCATAAGACACTGGTAGTAGAAAATTCAGTAACTACATTAGTAATTAATTAATACAAATAAAAAAATATTTCTATATTTTTTTTTTATAAAAATAACTAATCACCCAAGTTATGATCTTATGATAATAGTAAAACAATGAAACAACAAATCCTTAGATAATATCAGTATAATATTTAAAAATTATTATTTACCTGGCATATGCTCATTGAATCTAGAAGAAACTGAATTCCACTGCCCCATCATAGAATTGCATCCATCTGATGCAAACCCTAAACATAAATAATTAAATATTTATTAATATAATACAGAGTTCATTATTAAAATATTATATCAAATTTATTTTTCTATGCTCGAGTTAAAATATAATTACCTATAATATTGTTCAAAAGGAATTTTCGATTCATTGAACGCTTTTATAAGTTCATCAAATATTTTCTGTGCAGTTGCGCCCTGATTTGCACTATCAGAATCAGTAAAAAGTTGTACTAATTTGAAAAATTTAGTTTGAAACTGATTGTTCATTTTATCAAAAAATTTAACACAAATACATAATGTCTTAATACAACCGACATCAGTACTTTCGTCTATGATGACACTAAAACATGTAGATTTAAGGATATTCGCCAAATCTTCACTATGACATTTTCCGATAACATTTTTGACAATTGATGTTGCTTTGGTACGTCCAAGATTCATGTTTTGTGAAATCTTTGAATCTGGAAAAGCTTGTTTACAAACGGCAGATAAATGACCCATAACGTTGAAAGGTAAATTGTGTTCGCTTAAAAATACACAGAGAAGAATTTCAGCTCGTTTTGTTTGCTCAATTTCTTTCAATTTTTTACCATCGTTAATAAAATTACTGATCGGTTTTTGTATAATTGAAGATACACAACTTAAATGTTTCTTCGTCAATGCATGTTTTTTTAAAACGGATAATTCTGCCGTCATTTCCGACGGACACAATTTACATTTTGCCATTAATTCATTATTTGGAACACGACATAGCCAGTTACTATATTTGGAATCGACTAACCACTCACTTCGAAACTTTTGTTTTTTATGATCATATTTTTTTGAACTCTCGCATCTTTTGCGTTTAACACTCTCTGGTGTCCTCGCCCTAATCGGATCATCTTCATTTTCACTGTTCATAATTTATTATTCGAATTAAATATACGAAAATCAAAACTTCACTTAAACTTTACGATAAAGCAGATAAACATTACATAACAACCGTAAAAATACAACGTGAACCTTTAAATATATTGCGTATAACTAGTCATAACTTATTAATGTTGAATAATCACAATTTACTTGGAAATCAAAGAATTTTCTATAAATACTTTTTCATTTTAAATACAAATTCTCAGAAAGATGGTATAATTCCCGCCCCATCAGATGGTCTGGTGGGGGATCGTACCAGAACCTAAATTATCGTACTTCCCCACCAAGATCGTACCATCTGGCAACACTGGTTGTATGGGAATCGCCGACTGATAAGTCTCCAACAGGAAATTATAACTTATACCGTACAAACAAATTTGTGAAAGATCCAATGTACTATATGAAGTCTTATCGTGGAGTTGAGAAATATGTGGTATCGCAAATTTCTTTTGAAAACGAAGAGATAGAGATATCTTCTTTAGATTTTTTAAATTTAAACACTAAAGGCGATACTAGCATGCTTTGGTTACAGAATAAATAAATATGGAGTTTGTTACAGATATTTTTGGAGAGAAATTCAAGGTCTTGGATAACTAAAAAAATACAGCAGTTAGGCTG
>NC_042493.1:106327345-106328649 GCF_005508785.2 Acyrthosiphon pisum
TTATTATCGTTTACATGGTATGTATAAGTTAAAAATATATAACTATAAATAATATTTTCAAATCATCAAAAACATCATGCAGTGATATTGACTACACATTATAATTAATTTATAATATAGGTGTTTTTGTTCTTTGGCGTCATTTATTTTGCAAATTCCACATCCATCACATGATTATAGGCCAGTGATGAATAAACTCAAACTCTTGTATCTAGCAGATAGAATAGTTGAATATAGTTTGGTATTTTTGCACGAGCTGATTGACGGACGTGTGGATGCTCCCTCTCCTAGCCCATTCATAACTAAATAAATATGGACATAAAACACTATAATATAATAATATACAGATTACAAAAAATTAATAACTGTCTTATTTTATAATTAACATATTTTTTGAAAAGGGTTGTTTTTACGAGTTAATTCTGATGGTGCAAAAAATAAATGTACGCAAATGATTATTTTAGAAGTTATAGCCTCCCAAAGTTAACGATTTTACGTTTATACGCGTGCGCGCAACACTACTATAATACCGCGAGGATATAATTACACCATCGTCCTTAACTCGTCAAAACAACCTTTTTCAAAAAAAAGGTTAACTAGATTTATACCTAAAAGAGATATTCAGCTGATGCATTCAATTTTTATAATTAAATTGAATTTTAGTTGCCCCTAATAAATTTAGTAAATGCAACTTAATATAACTGGTATCAACCATTCTCTTATCAGTGGTTTAGGAGCTAACTATGATGGAGCTATCTTCGCGCGAAAACACGAAACCGTTATTACCAAAACCGAATACACCTATGAAATTTACAAATTGGAATGGTACGCAAAAACACCCTTTTGCAATTTATGCAGATTTTGAATCGATATTGCAAAAAGAAAATGATAGCGATATTGAATCAAATACTAGAATTATTCACCATAATAACGTGATGAGCAGTGGCGGATTTAAGAGGGGACCAGAGGGGCCTGCCCCCTCCCCCCCCCCCCCTTGGCCCATAAGATGTGTAAGAACCGTGACTTAAATTTATAATCATGATTTACGAAAAATGCAGGTTCTGAATTTGTTTTGATACTTAATATTTAATTATATTATACTTTATATTTATAAGTCAACCGTGAATGCCGCTATAATATAACGTCTTATCTTATCGCCTATTAGATTGACGTAAAATGACATAACTTGCAGCCAGTGTCAAATATCTTATCTGAAATTAACAATTATTAGTAATAGGTTAAAATATTGTATGATTTGGGTTTAGTTTACTTTTGTCGTTGTTACACGTATGAGTATCGTCTTG
>NC_042493.1:106328699-106329720 GCF_005508785.2 Acyrthosiphon pisum
GCTCATGCACTACTGAGAGGTACGATATACGGCTATGCTGACCAGAGAGTGTTAGGCGGCTTTTTCAAAGGGTTATCGCGAGCCTCGAAACTAGGTCGTCCTTCGGCTGTAGGTACCCCCTTTACCCTTCCTTTTGTATAAGAAAGTAACACTCTTTGCTCTAACCATTATAAATGTGCTACGCTTGCTTAAACCGTACTCGTCTCTTTTTGTTATTGATAATTTATTGTTTTATGACATGTGACCGATTTCTACGTGCGACAGTCTGGCCGTTATTTATTATTTGAAAGCATTTTTTGTACAATGATCTGTGAGCATACATTACATCCTCCCCACACTTTTTTGTGTTGTGCCCTCACAACACCGCTCGTGGGCGAGGGTGAGATCAATACAAACATTTAGGTAGAAGAAAGTGAGAAAAAAAAATTGAAAGTTCAAAAGTTTGAATATAATTTAAACTGGACATTTATATATATTTTTATTTTACAATCTAAAAAGGGGTAATGGAAATAAAAATTAAAGCTTACATATTATGTGGGAGAAATTAAGAAGATAGAACTGATATTGAAAGTTCGTTCTACCCTCATTTCATTGTTGTGTTTCTATTATAGTTAATGATCTTATATATTTTATATTTTAAGTTCCCTATCTGGTGTTGTAATGATAGCTATACAATTTTTTTTTTTTTTTAATTTAATATTTGTGTACTTTTTTTTGTCATATTGACATATCATGAATATTTTACATATTTTGTTCTTATTCTATATTTTTTTTTTTCTAAATACTAATTTTTCTTTTACATGGTTCTAACTTTTCATCAATGACATTTTTGGTGTGCTTATCTAATTATACACATTTTATAGTTAATTCGCTTACAATATACTTAAAAACAAAAAATTTATGATATCTTAGAAGTTAAATGACGGTTTTATTTTACATTTTTTGTATTTCCTAGCCTTAACATTTATTTTTCTTACTTAAACTAGCTTAAATTAAGTTAATTAAATTTTTTTTTTTTTTA
>NC_042493.1:106329770-106331324 GCF_005508785.2 Acyrthosiphon pisum
TACCTCGACCGGACGCTCTTAGATGTTGTGGAAAAAAAGAATATATTGTCAGCATGCAAATCGAATAATCGTGCGACGTATGTTGGAATTAGAATCGTGTGTTTGAGTGAAAAATAAACATTTTTTCATGATCACAATATTACATACTGACTTGTGCGTGCGAAAGCCCTCCGTACCGCTACGATTGACCCACATGGACGCCACACACACTAATAATCATTTACGACTTACAAATAGATCTTGGGTGGTGACAACGAGATTAGAAATTGCCTAAATAATTCTCCTTAAATCAATGCGATGGCGAGGCCCCTTAAAGATGTTTTTTCAATATATTTTATTTTATTCCATACGCCTTATAGTCAATACACAATTTGACAAGAGTATTTTATATGATTAAGTTAGCTGTGATTTGGTTAATTTTAATTTATAGTTTAATTTCAAAATATGTAGGTAACCATGCATGTAAAATAATATTGATGTACACCCATATTGTACATATACATTACCTATGGAAGTTTAGAAAACGATGATCTATTATATTTATACCTATTTATTGAAATATTAATGTTTTTGTTTTAAAATTGTAGACAGTATTAAAACTGATAACTCATTTTAATTTTACCAGAAAGAATCATCAATAATAATCATGAATAAATAAATAATTTAAATTTAACAAGTGTGTGAATAATTATAATTGTGGTACCGGCCATCCCTAATATTTAAAATGTATGAAACACAATAACAATTTACAAGAATGTATTCTTTAATATTACTACCATCTTTATTGATATGTATATATTATAATCAGTGTTCGGAACGTTCACTGAAAAAATGAACTCGTTCACGTTCACGTTCAGTCCTTAAAAAAGGAAATCGTTCACGTTCACGTTCGTGTATTTTTCAAACAAACGCGTTCACGTTCACGTTCATTCAAAAAATGAACGCGTTCATTGGGTCGTTCATTTATTTTTTATACATTTTTTTTATGAATCATTTACCTGCTGTAAAGGCTCAGTCAAACAGAGGGTGACTTTTTGTCCGGCAATCAAAAAATGAATCCGGACTTTTTGTACCCGGACTTTTCGTCCGCCATGGTTTATGGGTACGCGGACCGCGGCGGGCAAGCGGTCTTTGTATTATTTTACAGTGCCCGCGCGGGCAGTCCGCTTTCTGTTTGACCGAGCCTTTAATATAAAAGCCTATAAACATATACAACTCAAGCCAAAAATAAATATACTATTTAGACATATATAATAAAATTAATTAATATATTAATTAAAGGGTAAATAAATTGAACGTCTTAAAAATCGATCAAGTTCGTTAAAAATATAAACGTCGTTCACGTTCACGTTCTATTTTAATAAAACGAGTGACGTTCACGTATCGTTCACTAAAAATGAACGTGAACGCGTGAACGTGCGTTCATGAACGACGTTCTTTCCAACACTGATTATAATCATGTGTAAAAACTGCTAACCAGTAACCTGTTATTACTCTTGAGAATAATATAAATTTAAGTTTTACAAATTATATTTAATAATAATAATATAATGA
>NC_042493.1:106333135-106334327 GCF_005508785.2 Acyrthosiphon pisum
TTACTTTTTATCATCGAAATAAAAATATATAACTTAGGTTTAAATGTCTCTCTATTTACCAATACAGTTCCTCGATCCTGCACTAAATGGTACGAAGGCAAAGCGATGGCGATCTTTTTTGTTTTCCTCTAAAAATCTATCGGGATCAAACTTTTCCGGGTTCTCAAAATGTTTTTCATTTCTGTGTAAAGCAAACACGTTTATGAAGATTGACGTGCCCGGCAAAATAGTGTGATCACCTGCAAACATTTATTTACAATGAAAATATTAATATCATGTTAAATATTTATAAGGAAAAAATGGTCTTTCTACGCAGTCTGGACTGACACACTGTTTTTGAATGGCGATTGTTTGTAGCAAGTGTTTAAAATATAAATAATCATATTCAACTGGTTATGATAACAATTACTATCGCTTTAAAAAATCAAGTTTGAAAGGAGTTGTTTTTCAATGAATAACTGACTGACTAGTGATTTATGCTATGATCAATATGTTGCACATAATTTGTTCATTAAAAAATTAATATTAATTTATTGTATATTGACTACCTATATTTAATTAAGGGGCTTAATATTTTTGTTTACACATTTTGAAAAACTGGTAGTACATTTGGTATATTATATGACTACTACTTAAAATAAAAATACTCGAATTTTTAAATATTACTAATATTGTTAAAAAACTGTAAATGCAAATAAAAAAATGTAAAATCATAATAATCTTTTAAATGTAATACCTAATTTTAAGAAACATGAGTACTAAGTAAAATATTGATAGTTTTTTTTCAACCTTCGCTGTTGAAGCCTTTATTCTTTAAAAAAATAATGATTTTTCTAAGTATATTAGTCATTTTATAACCAAATAGTTTTTAAACATTTAAAGTTTTAAAATAATTATATATTTATTATTTTATTACCAATTGTGAGTGGTTTGTAAATTTGTCTACCAATAAATGGGACGGATGGGTATAGGCGTAGCACTTCTTTGATTGTTCTTCCCAAATAGTCAAGACTGCTTAAAATATTTACTGTTAACTTCCCATCACCGAAATTCGGAATTTTTTCGTTTAATTCTTCCACTATTCTATCTTGTACATGTGGATGTTTACCCAAGACATACATAACCCAAGACAAAGTGACAGAAGTTGTATCAACTCCCTGATAAAAAAAAAAAAAAACATATTATTTAAAAA
>NC_042493.1:106339397-106349154 GCF_005508785.2 Acyrthosiphon pisum
ATACAATACGCCCAGATCATATGTTTTTAGTGATAACACGGGTAATAATAAACGAAGAAATATTGTACATTTAAGGCCTGCCGGTAAACAGCTCAGGTATAATTTGTACAAAGATAATAATGTTGTTTTGAAGCCTAGTTGGATACGTAAGCGTCGTGTTGTACCTCCAACTAAGGTTAATTTATAATTTGTATTATGTATTATTTCACATTTGTAAGCTTAATTTATAATTTGTATTATATATTATTTCACATTTGTAAGCTTAATTTATAATTTGTATTATATATTATTTCACATTTGTAAGCTTAATTTATAATTTGTATTATGTATTATTTCACATTTGTAAGCTTAATTTATAATTTGTATTATATATTATTTCACATTTGTAAGCTTAATTTATAATTTGTATTATATATTATTTCACATTTGTAAGCTTAATTTATAATTTGTATTATGTATTATTTCACATTTGTAAGCTTAATTTATAAATTGTATTATGTATTATTTCACTTTTGTAAACTTAATCTATAGGTAATCTGTTTTGTTTATATATATAAAAAGGGAGATGTTACATAGCTAATAGCTATGATACCTACCTGCTATCTACAATAACGGTTATGTATTATCGCGTGTATCGCTATCGGTATTTTAGACACAATAAAGTTAGTATGCTTATAGCACTCGAGTTAGAACATTCATTTTCACCTACACATCTTATGAGATGCAACAATAGTGTCGATATTTTTTAAGCATCATGGTTAGACTTTAGGATAGTAAAATAAGATTGATTATTATGATAAGTCAATTACAGTCGAAGTTTGATAACTCGATTTTCAAAGGAGATAAAAATTAATTCAAGTTGTATAAAATTGTGTAGGTAGGTATATGAATTTTTTTAATGACAAGAAAAAAATTTAAGTTTTGAGAGTCGAGTTATTGTATTAAAATTTCTAATATTTAAAAAATGAAAAAAAAAATGAATAATATTACCTAGGTACCTATGTCATTACATATATAAAAAACTGTTTATATTACATTTATCTTACTTGGTGACTTAATATTTACTAACGATTATAATTATTATTTAATTTATGTCTGGAACGTTTAAAACTTAAGTAAAAAAATAAAAAAAACTATTCTAGCTTTAAATAATTTTGATCAGGTCATAGTACAATATAGGTACATTATTTTATTAAGTGTTAACGCCATATTAAGTCTTACTCATGAGCAATTGTTCATATTTCGTTAATTTGTAATGACTTATTAGTTATTGGCTCTTCACCAAACAGCCAGAAATTCTAAGTTTACGATACTATACCTAGTGGCTAATTCGAAATAGATAGGTACGGAAGGATGTTAACGGTTCATAATTTAAAGAAAATTCACTATATAGAAATACGAGAGTCATTGTAATTCTATATAAAAAGTAAATTGCACACTATAAAAAGTTTGCACTAGAGCTGAAATAATTAGTATAATTATTTAAATACATGAAACAGACAATAGTATAATACTGTGGACTAATTGACTTGGCAATGTGATAACCCGCTCTATATGTACCTCAACTTTGCCCGGTGTCTTAGGGAAATTCATTGTAATACATTTTTCCCGGACAGGTAGGTATTACCCTGTAATTCTAGGTATTGTACCTTTAAACTTTAATTATAAAAATGTAATCAAACTTCCAACTTTTAAGATATAATATTTTATACCTATTAGTATCTAACATATGAGTATAACAGATCGATAGTAAAAGTGTAATACGCTGTCTGCGTCTCTTTGTTAGCCCACTTTATTTATTATTTTACCGAAAGCTCCTATTAGCAGTTAGCATGTTCATTGATTTATACAAATAATAAAAGTTATTTTTTAATTAAAATAAATGATACACTATTTAGTATTTTTATTAAAGGTACTAGTTTCTTATATTATTATGCATATGCATATGCATATATTGTGTATTATGTAAATTTATTGCATTATTATTTATCTGATACGTTTATACATGGGCGCAAATAAGGGGGGTGGCTTAACGGGGTAAGCCCTCCCAAAAATTTCCTACATTTCGTTTTAAGCTTATTCAGTATTATCAAAATAAGGCTTTAGCCCCCCAAATCCCAAACGCTATTTGCGCCTATGCGCTTATAAAGTATTCTCTTAGGGAGGACGATAATACGATATCGATATGAAATTTAATTTCGTTGTATTGTATAAACAGAAAAGCATGATACGAGTTTTAGGTCATAGATGGATAGTTTTAAGAAAAATTTAAACGATGATAAATTGAACAATAATGAACATTTTAATTATTATTTATGATACTAATATCCATTATCAATATTGTCATCGTGGTTTGTATAGTTTTGGTCATGGTAACATTGTTTGATATGTATTTCATGAAAGATATAAAGTTACGTAGTTATTTGATTTGATGAATTGATTAATTCGTTAGTGTGTACTTTATATGAAATGAAATGTATGCTTCGTAATTTTATTATATAATTCTATAAATATGAACAAATTATATATTATATAAGATTATTAGCAATGTAAAATAATATACGTGCTAGTTTCTTTTTCAAAAATATGTTTTATATTGAAAGCAATTATTTGTGTACCTACCTATATTGGTACATAACAATATTAATTGATATCACTATATTGTAAATTTCAATAAAAAATCTAAATATTAAATTTATAGTTAATTTTTTTACCGGTTTTTCTATCTCATATGAATAATCAACAAAGTACATCTGATGTATTATTCATAGTTGTGATATATTACAACTAGGTTATTTTTGTGTGTACCTATATCTATTGTTTTTTTTAAAACTATTTTTACCTGAACTGGTCACTAGTCCTGTACCGATAAACGGAAGTAGAAGATCATACTCTAAATTCTTGTCAATATGAACGGATGACTTCAAAATTTCCTGAAATAAAAGTTTAAAATTAAAACTTGACTTAGGTAATTACATTCATTTTTAATACACATAAACATATAGGCATATTATATATTTTCACAAGAAAAATGTATGTTTAAAATGTACATCATTCGTAATTAGTGTGACACTTTCAACCAGGTTTGATTGACAATTACAATGTTTAAAAATTAAAGTCTTCTTCAATATTTTGTGTAAATTTACCCAAACGTATGCCTAATGCCTATAAGTTGATACATTTTATTTTTTCAGTATTATAGGTATAAAAGATTTATTGCTATTATATAGTAGGTAAACAGTAATCATTAACGCTTTTTTTAGGCACCTATTAATTAACACAAGATTACTATTTACTATACACTGATCACAACAGTTCACCAATTTTTTTGTACTACCTAATTATTAAAAAATAAAAGTAACTAAATTAAATTTACAACTGCTTTAAGTGCACCTAATTTGCGAAATTATACTTATATAGGTAGTTAAAAAAATTATCTTTTGAATAGATACCTAATACCTTTATACCTTTATACTCGTACAACATATTATAGGTACTTAACCACCAAAAATACAGTTATTGTTTTTTAATTGCATTTTTGAGATATTTGTAAGTTATTCATACCTATAATTTAAAAACTGACTAGTGATAACTTAACAAAAATGTTTTAACTACCAAAAAAAAAGATATGTGCATAATATAATAAACCAATAGGCAATAACATAATATTTTCTTATTTTAATGCTAGATAAGTGAGTATCGTACCTAACCTTCTTAGTTCTCCTATAAACATTTAAATTTTAAATCTTTTAAAGATTTATGATATCCTAATTAATTAAATCTTGGTGTAATACATTACTTCAATAGAATATTTTCAAATTTACACGAAGAAGTACTTGTGAAATGTATAGATTTAAATAGTCAATAGTAAACATTAATAAGACATTTTTTTTTTTTTGTATATTATATATACTCATAACTTTTACAAGAAGATTATAATATTTTCACGCCACGTGTAGAGTAAATATATAAAGTAGTTCTATAAACACAAAAGAAGAGAACCTAATGATAAGTTCAATTAAAACAAGTATAAAACAAGGAAGGTCGTTGACAAAATTCTACCATTAAGCTATGCAAAACAATTACTATAAGTGTGTAGTTTTTTTCCGATAGGCACGTCGCACGTGCAATCGTACATGACCTAAAAACAGTGAAAAATTATGTACCAAATAAGTTGAAAACAGATAGGTACCTGTAAATACAATAATAGTACAACTAAATGTATATTGTTTTGTTGATACAGGCGTAAAGTATTCAAATGCGAAATCGAAATGATTGAATAATAATATTTAGGTAATATATGTAATTATTACTTTACGAGAGAACTGTCCATAAATAAATAGGGGTGACTGATGACTGGGGGAACTGCGGCCACCCCTAAGCGAGAAATAAACTATCTCTGTAAATAATGATAGTATTAAATTAATATGATAGTTCTATTGAGAATCGAAGCATTATTATCATGTGAGATATTGTGATTTATTAATATAGTTCCATGTTTTTCAGAATAAGAAATGTTGTTTTTTCAAACCAAAATGACCGTTACTACATCATAATTTTGTTCGGGATTTCCCTTCTTGTAAATATCTTTTTAAAAATATCTTAATTTTGTTGATATAGGTACGTAGTTTGAACACAAAAAAAAAATGTTTTATGTGTTTTGGGTTGTAATACACATAAACAAGTAAAACTACCGTAAAAATATTTATTTTATAATGTTGTTGAAATTTAATAATTTTCTTGTAGGAAAATCTGATAAGTAATTATAACGCATTTTTTATGGTAAAAATTATATTATGATAATCGACGTCGTATATATTATACTGCAATAACATTATTTTTTAAATCAAAGTGTTATTAGAAATACCTCAAAATGTAACAGCTTTTTTGATATTAATATTAGGCATTAACCACTGACCGGTTTTCGTCCATTCAACCCTAAATAACAATATAATTGTTATTCATCATACCTATACGCAAATTAATATTAAATTTAAATTCTTAACTCTTACATTTTAACACCCATAATTATATTTGGTATATGTGGTACATATGAAACCTATATTTTTAATTTTCAATTATATAGTGTTGTGTAGTTTATATTTGAGTTTTTCATTCTATTTATTAGGTAAATGCTTGAATTTGGAATTTGTGTTGGATGGCGTGGCTACTCTATTCTTTTTTAGATATTTTGAGTACCCCCTCACAAAATACTGATTAGAGTGGTACGTTCTTTAAATATTTTATTGAAATACCTATAATATTATATTACCTAGTGATTTTTATTTCGCAAAATCGTATTGAATAAAATATTCAATTACAATTTAATGAATTAATGAATTATTATTTTGGTATTGTAAATCTATCATTAAATATAGTTTAGTTGTAACATAAGAAATATGAATTATTATACATTTAATAAATTCAAACTATTTTGAATGTGAATAAATTAGTATTGTTAAAAAATATTTATTTTAATCACTTGTAATAGTACTTAGTCATTGATTATATAACTAATAAATAGGCACTCAAATATTTTAATATTATTTGTTTGAGGATTAATGGTTGGGGTATGTAGGTGCTTTGCCCCCTTAGTCTAAGTTCGATAAACTCAAAAGTCGCTAATTTTCTTAGTGTCCTCCTTTTATTTCTCCAAGTAGATCACTAATATATAGACAATGTATCAATTATATTTTAATAAACAATGTTAAATTCAATCATTAAATTTACAGAGAATTAATTGAGTATTAAAATTTGTATGAATAATGTCTACTTATTCAATTTACAGACAACAATGTAATGTATACAATATTCGGTATCATAGTCAACATAAAATACATTATAGAAATTATTTACTGAAATTTATATGATTTATATATTTTTCACCGTAACCTATTATTATAGTTTACACATTTAAATCATGATTTAAAATTTTAAATAAACAACATAGTTATATTGTTCGATACAATTTATATATAGAGGTACCGTTGTACCAATACCGTAATTCACGGCTAATTTTAATTTTTAATACATAATTAATCTGATAAATATTATTCTATACCTACACTTAATTAAATATGTCCGTATTAAAATAAATAATTTATCAATTACCTGAATATGATCAGCATCAGCCATTGCTATGAATGGTCGAAGACCAATCCATAGTTGATACGTGTCTCCAAATTTTGAATGCCATTCAAGTAAAAGTCTAAAGAATTCTATAAAAGAAAAATAATACAATTGATATTAGAAATGTATTTACATGGTATAGGTATATTGCGTGAACAAGAAATCTGAGCGTTTTGTAACAATGCAATAACTATTATTAAAGCTTTTAAGTCAAATATGTATGTATATATTTTGCACAATGCACTATTGGCATAAGTACAGGGGCAGATGTATACTTAAAAAAATGTATGTAAATACGTCTTCGTAATGATTTCAGGTTTAAATTATATTATCCTTTCTACATTTCCAATTATATCAGTCTAAATTGTTTTATATCATAACTGAATCATCCTTTAATTCGTGGTTACCACTAATATATAAGAAATTTAATAGGTGGTAAAAAAGAGTGTCGCACAGCTAAATAATAGTTTTTCCAATAGAAACCACGTCATAATATTATTATCTCTGTCATCAATGGAGTATATTGTTCAAGCACTGATCAATATTATACTGTTATATTACAACAATATTATTATTATTGTATTGTACAAAAGATACGAGAATCATTTTGTTTATACAATTCGCGATCACAACCATGGAGCAAGAGCGCAGTGGTTTTTACCGGGAACGAGTTCCACTACACAGAAACAATATATCTAATATTATAATATTATAATAATATGCATGATATTATTATTAGAAAATAGCGTCGAAAAGGCTCGAGCAGTTTTTTTCTCCGTCGGGGGCCGAGCATTTTTCGACAAAAGACTAAACAAGAAGCGGAGGACGAATAAAAAAACCTTTAGACACAGCTCCGATCATAGTCGTCACGCTCTACATCGTTTATTTCTTCTACAGTAGTAGTGCGGTGACGACTTCGGGTCGTCGAGTGATCGTGGTAATTCACAGCAGGAGATTATCTATGAACAGTAATATTTTATTCGCAACATAATATATTATTATTTCTTATCGGCAATGATGGCTATCTGGTCGGTCGCGTTGCTAGTGGTCGATTGCTGGTGGGGGGGGGGGGGGGGGGAACTTGCGAAAAATGTCACTTCCGGACTCGATGAAGACGCCACTTCCAAACTAGGGGAAAACGCTACTACAACGGCCGTCTGGATGGGTCCTGCATCGGCGGCAGCGGTGGAAGGCAATCCTCACAGGGGTCCCAAACAAGCGGAACAACGCGATCAAAGGGTTCATATTCCATAGGCGACGGCACGAGCAGCGGTGAAGCAGCAGATAACGTGCTGGAGTCGACCTGGGGGGCTATTCACAAACTCATAGGAATAGATCCGTATACGAACGATTCACACGATTCACTTTCGTATACGAACGAAAATTAGTATTCTGAAAACATTTATATTCGTAAACGAATCCGCGTTCCCTATATGATCCGTATATGGGAAAGATATTCACACGATGAACAGCGGCAGCGCCGAAAATATTATTTTTATCATGAAAAAGAATTCCATTTATTCTAATTATGTTGCAGCTGATATATTTCGCGTGTATTAATAATTATTAAACAAATATAAGTACTTAGAATAAAACTGTTTAAATAGTTTTTTTTTCATTGTTCCTTATAATTTTGAAATAAAATGTCCAACAGAAAAAATAAATAAATGTAAATCACCGACAAACGACCAAAAGGCTGCAATGATAGACTTTTTAAAAAATCTGTCCTCCACCTCTGCCAACAGACGCCCTTGGAACAATTATAAGAAGAAACCGATCTGTAGATACGTATTATGTTTAACCGATTTTTGTTTAACAAATACCTACTTTTCTTTTTTCAATCTATTCAAATAATTGAAACATGCACTTAAATAGGTATCGAACCACTCTAGTTAAAACTTAGTACTTAGCTAAATGATTGCAGTATACACATTACACTATGTTGTAAAATAGAATATCTGCAATAATTCCACTAGGTAAAAAAACAAAAAGTTTAAAAAAGTATATTAGATATTATATTATTTTACATTATTTTTAATTACTGTAATTACACAGACACATGATTATAATATGTACATTGTACTTATATATTAGGATTTCCACAATTTTAACATAAATTTAGAAATAAAAATCCCAAAGATGAAAATCTAAATAACGTGGTAAATTACACCTTTTTTTTTGAAACAAGTAAAAGTAACTAACCTACCTATTATATATATTAATAAGTACATTTTATTAGGTGAGCCATTATCGCGCTGTGTTCTTATTACCTATATATTCTATCTACATCCTATATTTGAGTGGTTCCCAACCTTTTTACCACCACGGACCACCCCGACAATATTTATAGGTCACTGACAGGGGGTCACTGACAGGGGGCCCCTCAATTTTACAAAAACTAGGGAGACCTTTTTTTTACATTCCGTAATATAAATTTATAAATAAACGACGCAATATACACGCTCTGCGCCATGGAATCGTTGACAACGATTGTCGGTACATAATATTTCGACTGCTTCACATTTACGAATTAGACGTTATACACAATAAGAATGAGTTACTGCCTTCTTCGTTGGAAGTCGAGAAAAAACAGTTATAAATTTTGTATCACGCCCCAAAGGAAAAATAAAATATATTTAAATTTTGTAGGTATGGCTCGCGGACCATAGGTTGGGAACCACTGCTATATATGATTGGACAATATTCGGCGGAGTTGTCGAGTGTATCGAGTTATAATAATACCTGCCGATGTTTATAATGTTCACGAAAACGTGCGTTTGATC
The DNA here is from genome assembly GCF_005508785.2 of Acyrthosiphon pisum. Taxonomy (NCBI): domain Eukaryota; kingdom Metazoa; phylum Arthropoda; class Insecta; order Hemiptera; family Aphididae; genus Acyrthosiphon; species Acyrthosiphon pisum. The sequence continues at coordinate 106,348,310 of NC_042493.1, forward strand.
AGCTATTATTACTAAAACGATTGCTGCACTGTAAATCGTTCGATATTTCAAAAGCCGTTGGACCGTATATGTTATATTGTTATAGAATAAAGAATGTATAAAGAAATAATACCAACAGTAGTACCAACGTCATAATCCGACGCATGTACATTCATATACACGCACAGTGGTTCCCGAAAAATGGCGTGGATTTTCGACAACCGAAAAAACTATTTAATATTATTATATTTTGATATAATACCTAGCTATAAATTAGGTATAAATACACAACAATAATACTGTAATTTATAATGAAAACTAAATAATAAATATAGACAGAATAAAGTGCCACTATATATCTTACAATATACTATATCGTTGACAATTTTGTCGCAAATACTATGTAGGTACCCATCTATAATATTATATCGGATTGCATAAACAATCACTACCTATACATTTAATGAATAAATAGTGGTGAGCTGATGATGGTCCCTTATATTTAGAGGCCCATATTCATTAAATGTTTGTGAACCAATTAAATTAAAACATGTTTTATGTAACTCGGCATGGATTCATCGATACACGCATTGTGTTCGGTGCCGGTTTCGAAAAAAAAAACAGATCGTCATAGTGGTATAACAGAATGTACCTGTCGTACCATAATATAGACGAGCGTATAATATAGGCGGACCGACTTACCGGAAGGGGAGCCGTTTAGCTGAAGTGCGTTGCCGAAGATCGGAAGAGCCGGTGGTCCAGCGATGGAACGGAACGAGGCGACGAACACGAGTCTGCGGATGATAGCGATGGCGATGAGTGTCACGGCTATGCACGTCAAATCAATGTGCTGCTGTCATCGTCGT
>NC_042493.1:106349927-106352597 GCF_005508785.2 Acyrthosiphon pisum
ATTATTATTATTATTATTATTATTATTATTATTATTATTATTTGAAGGTATAAGTAGGATCGCGATAAATTTGCACGTGTGCACGTCGATATACGCACATTATGCTTTAATAACATTCGGCGCGATCCACCCATAAGGCCACTAATAAAATCGCTCTCACTCGGTCAGAGTATGCACATTATAAACCTAAATATAACTACCTGCTTTATTGTAATGCTCGTATTATTATAAAGTGGATAATACACTATGAGTGGTTTTACTTTTTGCATAGGTACTCGTTTATATTATAAATGAAATGTATATACAGACTACTAAGGAAGGTGGCACTGAGGCGCGTAGTATTATACTAGGCACGTTGTGAGCGCGATCAAATTATATGGTAGTTTAGCTGTCGCAAAATATTTTACTTTTGACTTGTATAAAATCACCCCATCCCCCTCAAAAAAAATTGAAAACAAATTTTCGAAATTCTTCAGAAAGTAAGAGCCGTGGAAATATCTAAAAATGTACATTCCATATATAATATATGAGTACCTTGTACCTATATGACGCATGACGATACTCTAATAACTCAATCGCATAATCGCATCCCGTAAAATAATTATATTCAATACTAAAATAAATATATATATGTATTACTATATTTACATAGTTATTAATCGGAAGATTGTTTTAAAGGAGCTCGAGTCAAGTCAACTTTGAAAATTCTTTACTTATACCTATTATAGCTCTTAGCCCTCTCTCGCACCCCTCAAACGGTCAAACTACGTCTATGTATACTTATATAAATGTTATTCGTCTCCAAAGCGTACAGTTGCTTATCACCGGCTGTATCAGTCAAGGACTGCATAAAATATAATATTATGATTTATGAACAACAGTTACTACAATATTTATTATAATAAATAATAATGATATCGTTTTTACGGCTGTGTAGCACCTAATAATATAGCGGCCTAATACATCGAATAATATTATATCATTACTATACTATCCGAATTTGTTTGCATTTATGCATCAACAATCCCAGTGCCGTAACTACATGTTATTGGGGCTGATGTGCAAATCTTAATTTGGGGCCTAAATTTATAAAATGTCAATAAATTATTATATTAAGCTATCTAAACAAAAATATTTAATTGTATAATTTATTGTTATAATAAAAATAGTAGGTATTATTATAGTATAATTTCAACACACCCAGACAGCATTTTGTAATGATAATATTATAATAGTATTATAATAGCGTTAAACTAATATTATTCGTTATTATAATGTTTTAAAAATATTATTAAATAAAAAATTTGTTCTACCCCTCTCCCAATGGCCTAAGTTGCCGCGGGATAAAAAAAAATAAAAAAAAAAAAAAAAATTGCTGTCTGGGGCATTTGTAAGTTATCTAACAAAATTGTTTTTTCTTCGCTTTTGCGTTTGAAAAGATGTTAGTGACTTTCTCTACATTTATCTCGGAAGTTCTTCTCCATTGTATGTTCAGTATGGAAATGTCACTGAGACGATCTTGGCTTTATAGAATTGTGCAAAAATTGTTTGAATCATTTGAGTTTAATTTGATTACTTACAATAAATTATAAATATTTAGGCGCAACTAGGGGGGGTGCTTGGGGGTGCCAATATTAAAAACTGAACCTTAATTTATTTTTGGTTAAAATTTAAAGAGATAAATTTGATTTTTTGATCATGAACATTAAATGGACAAGTAAAGTACAATTTAAAATAAAATACAAATACAAGTAAGTATATATAGATTTGAGCCAGTTTTTACTTTTAAAATAAATATCTTATCAAAATAAAAATTAGCTGAAACTAATATATAGATTATAGATTTATAAATAAAGAAATTTGAAATTTAAAAAAACCAATTTTTATAGATTGTTTATAAGATTATATACCTATGCATAAAAGTAATCGAGGTATACAATTATAATTACCTTTCTTCTAAATATACTTAAAATTCTTCTGACGTCAAAGTGACGATTTTCTTACGAGAGTATGCAGTTTCGAAAAAAATGAAAATGCATACAAATCCGGATTCTAATTATTACATTGACACAAAGCAGCTCCTCGCCATCTAACTCAACATTATGAGAATTTTGGATATGACTGCACGCGCTTTAAATATAAACGACCAAGAATACAAAACGTTAAATCATTATAATGTTTTGTCAGGATATATTATTATTATTATTATTAAACATAATATTAATGATATCACAAACTTCTTTTAATTTTTCATGATTTCCTAGATTTCATTACCACAACGGTAGAATTGTACAAATACAAATTAATAATAACAATAGTAGTAATAATAATTCTGAATTATTCACAGATTTGTTACAGTAGAAAAGTGTTTCAAAGACAATCATAAAAAAATACTGAAACTAAAATGTGTCAACTTACTACAATAATTTACTGTGTGTGCTATTATATAGTAAGTTTTTTCTTTTTTTTTTTTTGTTAAGTTTACCTTGACAAAAATTATGAAAAAGAATTTTGTATGTTAACACAGTCTAAATATGAAATACCGCACCCAAAAAATTTGATTTAACCTTCATAACAAGAGTGTCTAATGTTTTAATAGTTAATAAGAAAAATAATTGTATTTTGATATGAACATTTGTCTACGCTGTAATGGTATTATTATAACAGGCG
>NC_042493.1:106354330-106357002 GCF_005508785.2 Acyrthosiphon pisum
TACAGTGTACACCACTCCACACACAATCAAAGTGTGTACGGTGTACCATGTACCTAAATTTACGCAAAATATTTTATGAATTCGTTTTATATATATAATTGGTTATTTTAAACTTTAGAATCAAAAAGAATTAGCATATAAGTTATATAATGTATAAAACTCTTTCTTCGAAAAGCCTGATTAAAAGCATTTATACATAAATTTAAAACAAAATTGTATTCATTTATAATTTTTTCTTATACATAACTCTGTAATATTTAGTCTCAATAGGTAAGTTCAGTATATTTATTAAAAAACTATTATTTAAAAAACGTAAATTTTAAGTAATTGATTAAAATTCCTAAATTCTTAGTCTAATTTTGTAAACTTATAGTTATTACTACCTACAGTGGATCATTATTTTCTGTTATCATTATTTATATTAAATGATTAGGTAATAATAGTAAGTATTATAATACATATTTAAACCACATATATTTGCGGAAATATATTTTTTTTGTGTTTTGCATATTTTCTTTGTTTAGTCAAACTGCAAGTTTTTTCATACAACGTTGTGTTTTGACACACCCATAAATATAATAAATAATAATGCAACAGATGCTGGTTTGATATAATTACAATGGGAACTGTTTAATAATATGATAGTACTACGAATAATATTTGTAAAATAAATCAAAAGTCAAGTAAACCGCATTTATATAGGTGAATACTTAAAATAAATGAAAAAAAAACAATAAATAAGTACTCAGTGTCTTATCATTATTTTTTATTTTGTTTATCCGAGAATATAAAAATCATGATTCAAATAAAAGCTTACCTATACACAGATACATAAATAATAATCCCAAACAAAGATTAAAATCCCGTAAACCTCCATGGAAACTGGCAAAGCAATTAAGTAAGGAAAACTATAACGTTAACTCTAAATGAACTGATGAATGGAAACTAGATAACCCTGATAAATTTAGTATCATTGAACAACCTACGGAAAGGCCCCCGGGGTTCCAACTACCTCGAAAAGAATGGTTGACCTTAAATAGACTTAGAACTGGCCACGGAAAAACGAGAAATATGCTGTATAAATGGGGACTTAAAGATACACCTCAATGCGACTGCGGACACGACAATCAGACAGCCAATCACATCGTGGAAGAATGTCCAGTACGCAACTTACCAGGCGGAATGAAACATCTCCACAAGGTCACAGCAGCAGCAACAGAATGGTTGACCAATCTGGACATTAGAGTCTAAGACCACACAAATAATATCCCGACTCACCATCCGGATGCTCTAATATATATTTTTATATTATCTTATATTTAACAAACTAACTACTACTTCAACTGTTTTATGTTTTTCCTATCAAAATTTTATATCTATATTTTATATTTCTTATTGTGATATTAATTGTTGTTGCTATAGTATTAGCTAATTTCTAATAAGTGTTAGTGTTGGATTAAACCATACGAGAATAATAATAATAATAATTTTGTTTAAAAACAGTAAAAAACCACTGAATTGAAAAAAAGATTCTTCTTATATAAAACTAGGTCTACAATAAGGTTATAAGGTCTCGTACAAGGTTTCTTGCGGTTTTATAATTATTCCCTTAAATAAAAATATTCTGAAAATCCATAAATATGTCCACTTGAAGTAATTACCATTTATGTTTAATTTTAAACCTTGAAATACATAAAACATTCAGAATACACATATTCGAATATATATTTATATATATGTTACGGCTAAAGTCCGAATTAAGCTAATGTGCACATTATCCGGATAATGTACATATTATCCAATTTCGGACTTTAGCCGTGATTAAAAACTATTAGGAAATGGATTAAGTATACATTACCCGGCTAAAGTAACTTTAGCCATCGTGTTATGGCTAATGTAAAATATTATTAATAAGTTCATAATATATATTTTATTTCAATAAAATTGATTAATATAAGTTAACAATTAAATATTAAACTACATTTGATGCAATATTAACTTTATTTCTATTTATTTTTATTATTTATTTAAACATGGTAAACATTGATGACATTTAGAATCGCATAAAATGCCAGATGCTTTGCATTTGCATTTATTTGTTTTGCAATTTGATTTACATGCACAACGTTGATAACCCTGACCACCTAGTTATACTACCTAGTATAACATTTTGTAAATCGTATTATTTATGTATTCTTTATTATTTTTTCTATTTACCTGGTTAGCATCTGCAGAATTGCTTTCTTCACTTTTTCCTCCAATATTTTGCAATACATTTTCCAAATCTTCTTCTGAAGATATATTGTTGATAGTTTCTGGTGGAAGAATAGACGTCGATAATCCAATTTTGATATCACTACCAAACATCGCTTGATATGGCGACCTTTTTATCCCACTGTGAAATGCTCTATTCTTCATTAATTGTACGAACCTCAAACCCTCGGACCAAGATTTTGAATTATTTGTTTGCATCCATGTAGTTAAAATATTTTGAATATCCTGGTTTGCCCTTTCAACACTACCTTGTGATTGGCTGTGTCGGGGCTTGCCGTGAACTATTTTCAAATTATTCCACATACATTTTAAATCATTAATTATTTGATTTACGAATTCTCTTCCATTATCAGATTGTAGTATCATTGGAGCACCAAAAATACAAAATAATATGTCTA
>NC_042493.1:106357673-106359261 GCF_005508785.2 Acyrthosiphon pisum
CATTGGTTTAGTAACCAGACCTCTTTTTTTTTTACATTTTTGCTTCATTTGGCAAGGTTCACAATACTTTAAATACATTAATATAATTCTTGTGTGATATTTTTATATTTTTTCTTTGTCTCGGCAATCATTCTGTGTTTCCCCCCGTGCCCTATATTATAATGGATTTCAGGAAGAATATCGTTCATACTTTCGTCTTGAACGTAGTAATAGATTGTTGAATCATCATCGTCTATAGGATAAATCAATTTGTCTTCTCCGTCAATAGTTATTACATCATATCTTTTTAAACGTCGGTAAACTGTGATTGTTTTTTTTTTGTTTGATTTAGCGTTTTTAATTTCTAATATTATTTCAGAATATTTTTTTTGTGATAAATAAATCGAATTTTGTTTTTTTCCGCAGTTAATTTATTAAAACACACGTTAACACAATTTAATGATCGCAAGATAAATAGTAGTACCTACTATCTATATAGTTCCATTTTATCTTTGTATGGTTTTCACATCGTAAAAATAGCACCATAAATAATTTCATATCTTACATTTATATAATGTATAATATTTTTTTTTGTACATTTTTTCTACTTAGTTACTTCATCCATCAATCAATGGATAATGTACAAAATAGCCGGTTAATGTACGAAACTATGATTATAAATGTTAAGTGTTTACCTTATCCACCTATTGTGGATTATGTGCACATTATCCGGATAATGTGCACATTAACCATGTTTCGGACTTTAGCCGTAACATATAGATTATATATAATGCTTTTAAAGTGTTTTCCAAATAATCCACATTGTTGTAAACCCAATAATTTAAATCACACAGCTCTTTTGAATTCAATATGTTATCATTCAGAATAATTTTTAATAATTTTTAATAATTCATGTTTCTATTTCAAAATTCAAATATTTAGGTTTACTAGAGTAGGTATAAACTGAATAACTATATCAATAAGACATTACAAAAATGAAATAAAAAAATCACAGTAAGAATACACTTGTCTTATGTAACAAAAAATCATGCTTAGACAAATGTGGGTAGCTAGTATCTACGTATTATGAAATTTATACAAAAATTTATTACTTTCACCCGTATGACAAAGTATAGTGTATAATATATACATGTGACATTTATTCGTTACATCATATTATATGATAATATTATATTTTAAACATTTAAATAATATTCAACAACACATATTTAAAATATAATTATATACATCCAAATATCCAATACAAATATAGAAAAAACCAAGGTCGCGAAAAAACTACTCACGCAATTTGATTCAGATAATGATTTTTGGATGCAATTTGGAAATACCGCATTTTTATTATATTATGTTTTACTGTCTACTTTGTTAATTCATGTTTATTATAATGGATACCATCAAATGGTACAACTAGGGACATTAATTGTACGTTAATTCGCCGTGGATGAGCTACATTTTAGATAGTCAACTGTATTTGTTTATCATTATCTACACAAAATTAACTATGGACTCAATGTGATAATATACAGCCTAAAACACAAACAATAACGACGCCACGACGGAGAACCGTCTCCACGGTTTTCCCTATTTC
>NC_042493.1:106359311-106367823 GCF_005508785.2 Acyrthosiphon pisum
CCAGTGTATTTTGAAGAATGCAATTCTAAATAATTTAGTAAACTATTTGTTCAATTATTATAAAAACATATTCCGAATTAGATGCATGGCGTACGATTTACTTTGATTAAAATACCTATATTGTTTTGTTCAAATACTGACTTATTTTATTCTTATTACTAATATGTAATATTATATAGGTAATATTATATTTATAAGATATTTTTAGTAAAACCTTATTATAATAATAATTATAATTATGTAATCGATCATTTAATTTTAACTGTTATTTTGAATACAGTGTACACCACTCCACACACAATCAAAGTGTGTACGGTGTACCATGTACCTAAATTTACGCAAAATATTTTATGAATTCGTTTTATATATATAATTGGTTATTTTAAACTTTAGAATCAAAAAGAATTAGCATATAAGTTATATAATGTATAAAACTCTTTCTTCGAAAAGCCTGATTAAAAGCATTTATACATAAATTTAAAACAAAATTGTATTCATTTATAATTTTTTCTTATACATAACTCTGTAATATTTAGTCTCAATAGGTAAGTTCAGTATATTTATTAAAAAACTATTATTTAAAAAACGTAAATTTTAAGTAATTGATTAAAATTCCTAAATTCTTAGTCTAATTTTGTAAACTTATAGTTATTACTACCTACATTGGATCATTATTTTCTGTTATCATTATTTATATTAAATGATTAGGTAATAATAGTAAGTATTATAACACATATTTAAACCATATATATTAACGGAAATATAATATTATTTACCACGCAAAATATATTTCTTCTTTCTTATCAATATCAAAAATTTTAAATGTTCTCGCTGGAATATATGTTTTTTTTGTTTTGCATATTTTCTTTGTTTAGTCAAACAGCAAGTTTTTTCATACAACGTTGTGTTTTGACACACACCCATAAATATAATAAATAATAATGCAACAGATGCTGGTTTGATATAATTACAATGGGAACTGTTTAATAATATGATGGTACTATGAATAATATTTGTAAAATAAATCAAAAGTCAAGTAAACCGCATTCATATAGGTGAATACTTAAAAAAAACAATAAATAAGTACTCAGTGTCTTATCATTATTTTTTATTTTGTTTATCCGAGAATATAAAAATCATGATTCAAATAAAAGCTTACCTATACACAGATACATAAATAATAATTCCAAACAAAGATTAAAATCCCGTAAACCTCCATGGAAACTGGCACAGCAATTAAGTAAGGAAAACTATAACCTTAACTCTAAATGGACTGATGAATGGAGACTAGATAACCTTGACAAATTTAGTATCATTGAACAACCTACGGAAAGGCCCCCGGGGTTCCAACTACCTCGAAAAGAATGGGTGACCTTAAATAGACTTAGGACTGGCCACGGAAAAACGGGAAATATGCTGTATTAATGGGGACTTAAAGATACACCACAATGCGACTGCGGACACGACAATCAGACAGCCAATCACATCGTGGAAGAATGTCCAGTACGCAACTTACCAGGCGGAATGAAACACTTTCACAAGGTCACAGCAGCAGCAACAGAATGGTTGACCAATCTGGACATTAGAGTCTAAGAGCACACAAATAATATCTCGACTCACCATCCGGATGCTCTAATATATATTTTTATATTATCAAATATTTCACTAACTAACTACTACTTCTACTGTTATGTTTTTCCTATCAAAATTTTATATCTATATTTTATATTTCTTATTGTGATATTTATTGTTGTTGCTATAGTATTAACTAATTTCTAATAAGTGTTAGTGTTGGATTAAACCATACGAGAATAATAATAATAATTTTGTTTAAAAACAGTAAAAAAACCATTGAATTGAAAAAAAGATTCTTCTTGTATAAAACTAGGTCTACAATAAGGTTATAAGGTCTCGTACAAGGTTTCTTGCGGTTTTATAATTATTCCCTTAAATAAAAATATTCTGAATATCCATAAATATGTCCACTTGAAGTAATTACCATTTATGTTTAATTTTATACCTTGAAATACATAAAACATTCAGAATACACATATATATATATATATATATTATATATAATGCTTTCAAAGTGTTTTCCAAATAATCCACATTGTTGTAAACCCAATAATTTAAATCACACAGCTCTTTTGAATTCAATATGTTATCATTCAGAATAATTTTTAATAATTTTTAATAATTCATGTTTCTATTTCAAAATTCAAATATTTAGGTTTACTAGAGTAGATATAAACTGAATAACTATATCAATAAGACATTACAAAAATAAAATAAAAAAATCACAATAAGAATACACTTGTCTTATGTAACAAAAAATCATGCTTAGACAAATGTGGGTAGCTGGTATCTACGTATTATGCAATTTGTATTATATTCCATATATTCACATCATATTTGAATTACTGTCACAGAACAAAGTATAATTTATTTTCTAAGTAAACACTTTTCATCTGAAATTAAATTCATAAATTAATTTCAAATAATTGTTTAGCAGAAAACTGTATTGAATTCTACCTACTTATAAACAAACACATTTGTTTTAACATTTTATGATTTTTCATAAACTACAGTTTTTTAAACCATCTAATAAAAAATGTTAATAGATTTGATAGATGCGTATTATATAGATTTATAATTCGTTCGCTTTATTTGCTTTTATTTTTGTGAATATTTTATAATCAGTAAGAACTTAGAAGTACGCGGTATGTTAAACTAATTTTAATTTTTTGACAAAAACATCATACGCACGTATTGTGTTATCAATGATATTGATATAAATATTATATGATATTATGATATTATTTTTTTTTTTTTTTGAAGTGAAACTTCTTATGTGAGGGGTATCGAAAAAAAAGAGAGTGACGGACGCACGGACGTGTCACGAAAACGGTACGATGTTTTGTTTATAAAGTTTTTGATATTTTCCGTTTCAATATTTTGTAATCTCTTTGGAAACATATCATATGATATTATAAACAAACCAGTATAAACGTATAAACAATATTCCGTAGTCAAGTTGATAAGTTGATTAATCACGTATACTCGCGAATCCGTGTTAATATCGTATAATAATATTATTATACACTACGACTGCCATCAGTTGTATGACTGAAAGAAGTTTCACTTCATCCCCGCGTAATTCTTACACGCTCGACTTTTTTTTTTTGAGATTAACTTATGAGTAGATCTCATATTTAGTCACCGCGTATTATATAACGGTGAGAATAAGCTTGTGAACTCGGTGAGTGGTGACCAACTCTTAATCTTTTACTGTACAGCAGAGCAACTTCCACTTACGCACTTTTTTAATTGAATTTAATATTTTTGACTGATTTTTTAACTTATCCACTTTCGGCACTGCATTGTCGATTGTTGATCTATTTTTTAAACTATTTTATTTTTAATTTTTATGAATTGTGATATTAACTAGACTTTAATTTTTGATCAAAACCCGTATTACTAAAAACTAAAAATATAAAAAACAAAAAAATTGAAATATTATCAAGTATAGAAATTGGTAAAATAATTAATTGATGAAAATGTCAAGTATCTTTGTTAATACCTTTTGAATAACAACGATATAAAAAAAATCGTTGAATGAGAATTTGTTAATTTACGAGTGTGTCAAAAGGTGATGAGAGTTAGACAAAAAAAAAATTTATTACTTTCACCCGTATGACAAAGTATAGTGTATAATACGTTTATTCGTTACATCATATTATATGATAATATTATATTTTAAACATTTAAATAGTATTCAACAACACATATTTAAAATATAATTATACATCCAAATATCCAATACAAATATAGAAAAAACCACGGTCGCGAAAAAACTACTCACGCAATTTGATTCAGATAATGATTTTCGGATGCAATTTGGAAATACCGCATTTTTATTACATTAAGTTTTACTGTCTACTTTGTTAATTCATGTTTATTATAATGGATACCATCAAATGGTACAACTAGGGACATTAATTGTACGTTAATTCGCCGTGGATGAGCTACATTTTAGATAGTCAACTGTATTTGTTTATCATTATCTACACAAAATTAACTATGGACTCAATGTGATAATATACAGCCTAAAACACAAACAATAACGACGCCACGACGGAGAACCGTCTCCACGGTTTTCCCTATTTCTATACAGTAAACGGTCCTCAAAAACTTTATCTCTAAGTCAATAACTATGCTTTAAATCACCAATCCGTATTCTTTATTTTTCACAGATAAATATATGTGTAGTTCAAAGTTAAAAAAACGAAATTCAGTTTGTTTAATTTTTAAATGTTGTAGCTTATGATTTGTATATGTAACACAACTCGGGACATAGCCTTATAGTTACACATAATTTTATTAATAAAATTAATATTTACTGTTGATCACTTTGAATGATGTCAAACCGGAGGCAATATTGAATTATAAAGAGATACATTTTACTGACGCCATAGGGAGAGTCAAAGTCACCTATGTTAAAATAGAAATATTTTAAGTGATCAACAGTATTTCTGCGTGACGACTAGTTGACAGTATTCATGTCAGATATATTTGTCTTAAATTGTAACATTACTCTGAGCGTTTAAAATGTGTTAAATATACTAACCTAACGTCAATAAATTCATAATAATAATTAATATGACTACGTGTTAATTCATTTGATTTGTCCTTTGTCGACCGTGCTCCACAACTGGATCACAACAGGAAAATGTTGGTGCTGAAATCACGGATCCTTTTGAATTTTCAACAAAATATAAGTGTCGGATCACACTATGCGATTTGTCGAGAACCGGCCACAACATGTTGTGGTTGACTTTACCGATGCGTTTCGGAATGTACCTACCCCAAAACACTTTATTTAATATTGAGCCGACCACACATACGGATTATCGGTAGCGGTTCAAAATATAAATTATAATTTTTTATAATTTATAATATATTTGTACCTAAATATTGTTTTTAATTGTATTGACATACCTAAATTAAAAATATGTGCTCAACGGAAAATTTAATTTCTGAAGTTCAGAACTATCCTCGTTTAAAGAGACATTAGTTCTAAAGAATACAGCGATAAGAACTTAAAAAAATCATGTTGGATTAAGGTTGCTGAGCAAGTTTATTCTACAAATTGGAATAATTTTTTATCAGTAGAAAAAAGAGTTAAAGGTAATTAATTACATTTATATCTACAAAATTAGATATGTAGGTAATATGATTTTATAAATAAGTATGTTGAGCATATCTACATCATACAAAATAAATACGTACCTAATTTTCGTACATTTTACTTTGTCACAATTGTTTTATAATATAATAAAGTAGTAACAATAATATCTAATCTCTTGATTAGGGCAGACCAGGGCAAAGCTCATAGGTTAACTTGATGTGTCAAAAAATGGTGTCCAAACTATTATTTTAAGAACTATTTTTTAATATAATCATAAATTGACTACTCAAATTCATTATTTAACCATTCAAAAAATTTAATAAGCATTCAATAAATTAAAAAAATTAAAAATTTTTAAAAATGGAATTTTATTCACTTTGCCCGGATACCAGGGAAAAGTGGTAAACAATGAAATAAATAAACTATTTATGGGGGACGAGGTGGCCGAGCGGTCTAAGGCGTCCGTTGCGGCGCTGCCGTCACTGGTTCGATCCTCGGCCACTGGGGGGCATTATTCTTCGAGCAAGTCACGGTGTTCGGAGAACAAGTGCCACCATCCCCTACCCGGGCATGGCAGACGGGTGCCCAAATCAAAAATTCTGCCACAACAAACACACACGTGTTCCTCCTCCTAACAAAAAAAAAACCTACAAACAAAAAACAAAAATAGCTAATGGCCTAAGTTGCCGGGCTTAAGCTCAATAATAATAAAAAAAAAAACTATTTATGTTACTCCATTTAATAATTGTATAATATGAATGTGGATACATATTAATACATTTACTCACAATAAAAAAACAACATTTTCAAATATTATATTTAATTTTTCATAGTCATAAAAAAAACATAAAATATGAAATTCTTCTTGGTAAAATAAAAACAAAATAAAAAATAATCTTTTCATATTGTAATATAAACACGAAATATGACATTTTCAGATATTCTTCATCAAATAAAAATAAAATTTTTACTAAAAAGATGATATTTTCACTTTGCCCAGATTGATTTTTTCTTAAATAAACATTATTTTTGCATAATTTTTCTTCGGACAAATCACGGTGTCTGGAGAGAAGTGCCACCATCCCCCTCTTGGGCATGGCAGATACCTACGGGTACCTACTAAAAAGTCGGCTGGTTCGATTTTCCTCCAATAACGAGATATCGTTTTCCTACACTGTCCATTTTCCTCCACAAAAAAAAAAGGTTGGTTTCCATTTTCCTCTGCATTATATTAGACTGTAATAATGTCTATTTTCCTCCAATATTTTAGCCAGTGTTGTAGTATTACGTTCCGTATTATAAAGATAGAGTAAGGCTATAGGATTTAGGGCTTGCAAACGTTATGATAACGTATATTTGAGAAAAAAACGATTGAAATTTGTAAACATAATTAGAACGGAAAACGATAGTCAAAAATAATTAAATACCGCAAAACATAACACAACTATTAACAAACTATATTACATATTATCATTAAACAAAACATAACGTAAAACGTAATTTATAAAATATCATTAAACAAAAACTAAGGCCATTACCTACCCGAATTAGTTATTATTTATAAATTTTATATGTATTAACACCATTTTAAATATAACGATAAACTCAAAACTTGTATAACGTTTTAGTTCTGAATAACGATGAACGCAAAACTTGGATGACGTTTTTATAATGATAAACTGTATCTCGTTTTTGGAGAAAAATAGCTACAAACTGTGCCAAAAAATCTGCCAAACTGTGTGTACGTATTTAAAACCTACAGAACCCTCCGATACAGTAAAAACCACACAATGGTTTAAGTTGCCGCGGGCTTATTAATAAAAAAAAAAAGTAGGTAGGTAATAATATTTTCGTTTTATGATGCTGAAAATGTTATCAATTTTAATAAAAAATTACATATATATTACCATATATGGAAACAAGTAAATGCGTCGATTTTGAAATATTTTATTCTCAATAAAAAACTCTAAAGTAATTTAGCCAAACATCCAACAGTTAAATCCACGACCAGGGACAATCACCGTGCTGTTGGAGGTTGCATGTGCTGTGAAATAGGTTTCGGGTGTACTTCGACAATCATCAGAATATTATGTAGGTCACTTATTCTACAATAGTGTAAAGGATGTGTTAAATTTTGATTCGACGATAGATCATTGCACATGAAATACGATTCTGAACGGAGACTGTGTGCAGCCTCTATTGACCTTTTCTAAAAATGATATATTTGTATAGTTTATCAATTTTACTAATTACTATAAATGAGTCATTTATTTTTCTATTATATTTACGACCGCGACGGAGGTTGATTTAATTTTTGCCAAAAACATTGCGTATATTATATTATTGCAGTATTACAATATTATATCATATATAAGGTAGGTATTGATTATTGAAATTAAATTATTAATGGTATTATATTATGTATATATTTGGAATATAAAAATAAATATATTCCTTCAATTTCTTTTGAAAATAAGATTTATTTTCTAAATATTACATGACGCGTGAGAATTGGTGTGAGAAGAATTTTATTGTTAGGGAATAATATTTTATACTTTCGTAATATATACGAAGAAAAAACATTATATTAGTTATTATGTACATTATAGAGAACAATGTTTACAAGACATTTACATAGGTGTTTTTAGATTCCTGGTGGAACGGTGAATGTATTGATTTTACAATGATGTGTGTTTTTTTTGTTATTTTTTTAAAATTTTTTTTGTGTCTGTCATCACTTTTTAGGACAGTAAAAGTGCTTGGATTTTCTTCAACAGTACCTTTTCTGATAGGAATGAGAATCTAGTTGGGACTTTGGGTACTTTCAAAAGTAGAATTTTTCCAATAGTTTTCAAAAGCACTGTGAAAAACAAAAGACAAATTAACGAAAAACAGGAATTTCTATGCAAAATCAGTTTTCGAGAAAATTGATTTTGGTTTTTGGTTTAACTTTAAAACGAATGACTGTAGATACATGAAATTTTCACTGGTTGTTTATATTTCTATTTACTATACAAGATAAAATTTTCAAAATATTTTTATTTGTTTTGAGCTGTTTACGGACAATTTCAGTTTACAATATAATTAGTTTTTATTTCTATGAATGTCAATAAAACATTATTTGTTGAGTAAAAATACTTGAAAATTCTTAATATAATAATAAATACTTGATAAACTACCTTTATCAAAAAAAAAATGTCTATAAGAAACTCAAATTAAATTTTGATGAGCGTTTGAAATTTTTACAACATTTGATATTCACTCGATTTCTTACGTAACGATTTTCTTATTTTGTTGTAATTAAAAAACGAGTGACTGTAGAAA
>NC_042493.1:106367873-106371469 GCF_005508785.2 Acyrthosiphon pisum
CGAGTGAATATCCAATGTTGTAAAAATTTGAATTTCAAACGATCATAAAAATTTAATTTGACTTTCTTATAGATATTTTTTGTTTGATAAAGGTAGACAATCTTATAAGGAATCTTGTATTACATTTTCATATCTTAGATTTAAAAAGAAAAATTTTTATGAATTTCTAACTCGAAATAATTTGCAAATTTTTGTGATTTTTCCATATTTTGTCATTTTTTGAACTTTAAATGTTTATAAAAAAAAACTGTGACTAACGATTTTTAATATTTTTCATCTGCCTTTGAAACAATAAACTAGGAGCCTTCTATTAAATTTTCAAGCTTTTTTATCCAACAAATTAAATTTTATTGATATTTTTAGAAAAAAAACTAAAAAAAAATGGAAAATGAAAATGTCCGTAAAGAGCTCAAAATAAATCAAAATATTTTGAAAATGTTATGGTGTATAGAAAATGCTAAGATAAACATTCAGTCAAAATTTCATATATCTACGATCATTTGTTTTAAAGTTACACCAAAAACCAAAATCGATTTTCTCGAAAACAGATTTTGCGTAAAAATTCCCGTTTTTCCTTAATTTTCGGCGCGTTTGAAAACTATTGGAAAAATTTTACTTTTGACCCCCCAAAGTACCAACTAGATTCACTTTCCTATCAGAAAAGGTACTGTTGAAGAAAATCCAAGCACTTTTACTGTCCTAAATCGTGATGACAGACACAAAAATAAAAAAAAAATAAAAAAAAAAACACACATCATTGTAAAATCAATACATTCATCGTTCCACTCAGAATCTAAAATAATTCAAAAAAAAGTATAAAATACCTATTAAATATCTAAAAATAACATAAAAAGAGCCAAAATATTTGGGAATTTATATCATATATTTAAAAATGCTGATATAATTATTTGGTGACAATGTAACGTCAAGTCTCTACGGTTATATAGTTTTTACGAATTGCAACAAAAAAAATCGATTTTATCAACAACTGGTTTGGCGTATTTATATTACCTTATTTGTTTTACATATAATATTTTTTTTGCCGGAAACAATTCTCAAAACAAAAGTTTGAAGAAATTGTACTGCTAAGGTAAAGTCGGAATGTCAGGCACACAAAAAAAACACCACTGCAGAACCAATACATTCATCACTCCTAACAGAATCCAAATTTAATTAAATTCTCATGTTTGTTGTTTACATGTTGCTTCTAAAAAATAGTATTTTTTTAGTACTAAGAACGTAACATACGTAGGTGTATGTTCATTTAACTTTGAGCAATGCAAATCCCTTAAGGACTATAAATCAAACCTTCTAACTGGTGTAGTAATACACATACAACTTTTCGTTGCTTAAATTTATCATAAAATCTAATTTTCTTTAATCAATTAGATGATTAAAGATGTTTATTCAATATATTTTGTTTTAGTCAATACACAATTTGACAAAATTATTTTATATGATTTAGTTAGTTGTGATTTGGTTAATTTTAATTTATAGTTTAATATCAAAATATGTAGGTAACCATGCATGTAAAATAATATTGATGTACACCCATATTGTACATATACATTACCTATGTAAGTTTAGAAAACGATGATCTATTATATTTATACCTATTTATTGAAATATTAATGTTTTTGTTTTAAAATTGTAGACACTATTAAAATTGATTACTCATTTTAATTTTACCAGAAAGAATCATCAATAATAATCATGAATAAATAAATAATTTAAATTTAACAAGTGTGTGAATAATTATAATTGTGGTACCGGCCATCCCTAATATTTAAAATGTATGAAACACAATAACAATTTACAAGAATGTATTCTTTAATATTACTACCATCTTTATTGATATGAATATATTATAATCATGTGTATAAACTGCTCACCAGTAACCTGTTATTAACTCTTGAGAATAATATAAATTTAAGTTTTACAAGTTAATATTTAATAATAATAATAATAATAATGAATATTAATGAATATACCTATACTGTAGCATGCTAAGGTGATTTATAGATATACTATATTTATAGTATTTGTTTTAATAAAATTCGGCGGTATGTCTTGTGTAAAAATGAATTGCTGCCGTGTCATTTAATAAATAATTTAACAGGGCTTATGTATAAAAGAAAATGTATATTATTATTATTATTATTATTATTAAAAAACATTAAATAGTACCTATTATAATAAAATGAATACTATTTCAAAATGTAAATCTAATAATAATATAATAATAGGTATGGAAAAAATTAAGTAAAAAGTTATATAATTAAGAATGATGATGAAAAAAAAAGTATCCGATGCATAAAAACTGAAATGATAATACCAATATATATAATGTAATACTTAATACAATTTAGATAATGCAATGGAAATAGTTAATACAATATGAATGTATGTATTAAAGTCAGTAAGTTCTTTTACGCCCGTTCTTCAAGTGTCACGTGGATTCCGTTCAGTGCGTTCAATACGATTTCGCCAACAAGCCCCAACTTTTCTTCTGGGTCTATTGACTTAACTCTGTATGTTTTTATAAGTGTGGCAACAGCTATTTTGAGAACGATCATTGCGAACTTTTGTCCTATAACAAGTCATTGAAACACGATATAGCTATTATCGTTAACAGTTAATATTTTTTACTTGATTAAATTTACTGCCAAACCGTTTATTATCATAACATTTTGACTTGTTTTGGTTCATTATAAGTCGTCATAACTCATAAGAATATATTATACAATTTAGTAAAAAAAATACTCAAACAACTAACTTGTAGAAATTAATTAGTGAATTAAACTTAAGTAAATATGATCCCGCTTATAATTATTTTCAAAGTTCCGAATTTCTTAAAGTAAAAATATATTTAAAAAAATTATAAATATGTGTAGCCGTGTAAGTCAGAATACATCGATCATATTGTATAATTACAGCAATAAATACCTACAACTATCAAATATTAATAATATAACAATTTGAACAAGAAAAGAAATAATTTATTCAATTTAGGAAAAGTTATATATTGAAAAAAATAAATAAATAAACAAACGTGCCGTTTCATTTTTCGTTACGATTTATTATCCGCCCAAACCTCATGAAATAAGTTTTACTTAAAAAAATCACGAATAAGAAATACGACAATTTTTTTATGGGTATTTTATAGATTTCTACACGAATATATTACAGCCCTGTTTACTTTTTATCATCGAAATAAAAATATATAACTTAGGTTTAAATGTCTCTCTATTTACCAATACAGTTCCTCGATCCTGCACTAAATGGTACGAAGGCAAAGCGATGGCGATCTTTTTTGTTTTCCTCTAAAAATCTATCGGGATCAAACTTTTCCGGGTTCTCAAAATGTTTTTCATTTCTGTGTAAAGCAAACACGTTTATGAAGATTGACGTGCCCGGCAAAATAGTGTGATCACCTGCAAACATTTATTTACAATGAAAATATTAATATCATGTTAAATATTTATAAGGAAAAAATGGGCTTTCTACGCAGTCTGGACTGACACACTGTTTTTGAATGGCAATTGTTTCTAGCAAGTGTTTAAAATATATATAATCATATTCAACTGGTTATGATA
>NC_042493.1:106371519-106372313 GCF_005508785.2 Acyrthosiphon pisum
AATCGATTTTTCAGAAAATTGAATTTGGTTTTTGGTGTAACTTTAAAAAAAATGACCGTAGTTACATGAAATTTTGACTGAATGTTTATATTAACATTTTCTATACACCATAACATTTCAAAAATATTTTGACTTATTTTGAGCTCTTTACGGACATTGTCAGTTTTCATTTTTTTTTAGTTTTTTTTCTAAAAATATCAATAAAATTCTATTTGTTGATTAAAAAAGCTTGAAAATTTAATAAAAGGCTCCTAGTATATTGTTTCAAAAGCAGATGAAAAATATTAAAAATCCATAGTCGCAGTTTTTTTTTATAAGCATTTAAAGTTCAAAAATTGACAAAATATGGAAAAATCACGAAAATTAGCAAATTATTTTGAGTTGAGAATTCATAAAAATTAGCGATTTCCTTATTTTGTTGTAATTCAGGAACGAATAACTGTAGAAACTTGAAAATTTTACTGAATGTTTATATTAGCATTTTCTATATACGATAAAATTTTGAAAATAATTTGATTCTTTTTGAGCTGTTTACGGACATTGTAAGTTTTCAATTTTTTAGTTTTTTTTTCTATAAATATCAATAACGTTTTATCTATTGGGCCAAAAAAAGTAAAAAACTAATACAAGGCTCCTGATACATTGTTACAATAGCAGTTGAAAAATATTAAAAATACATAGGCACAATTATTTTTCATAAGCATTTGAAGTTGAAATTTTGACAAAATTTATCAATTTAAAATTGAATATTATTTTGTAGTTAAAAATTTATAAATGTTCAACTTTTATATCTA
>NC_042493.1:106374073-106375524 GCF_005508785.2 Acyrthosiphon pisum
ATAATTATTTTGTAGTTAAAAATGTATAAAATGTTCAACTTTTATATCTAAGGATTGAAAATTTAAAACAAGATTCCACGTAAATATTTAATTCTGTTGCCAAACATTCTAAGAAATACATAAGCACAGTTTATTTTTATAGTAATTTTAAGTTCAAATTTGGACGAAATTATATATTAAAAAACCTGGAATAAATATTTTAGTTATTTTGTTGTGATTGTATAATATTATTTGTGGGTACTTGAAACTTCTAAAGTATACTATATTATATATCTATGATAGTACCACGGTTTGTTGTTGATGTATAACGCGTTACCTAATGGA
The DNA here is from genome assembly GCF_005508785.2 of Acyrthosiphon pisum. NCBI lineage: Eukaryota > Metazoa > Arthropoda > Insecta > Hemiptera > Aphididae > Acyrthosiphon > Acyrthosiphon pisum. Next base: position 106,374,398 of record NC_042493.1, read on the forward strand.
TATTGTGATATGATTAATTTGGAATTTATTATTGATACCTATTATAGGTCAATTTTTTTTTAATACTATAGATAAGTATACCTATAATAGGTATGTCTAATACCTAGACTGGCAAACCGTCTCCAGTCAGAATCGTTTTTCTTATAGTGATATTGTATCATTGAATTCAAATTTAATACTATCCATTATACAGTGACCCACTTGTAACCTACTGTACAGCAGAGCGACATCCACTTACCCACCTTTTTTATAGCTAATTCTTTGAATCATAGATTTATGATACAATTTATGAACTTAAAACACATTAGTAATTCATTATCTATTCCAATGATAGTAGACTTCATTATTATGTAGTTTATACTTATTATTATGCTATAATATTTTTAAATTTTGAATTTAAGCTGCCAAGTTAAGTTCAATTATTTAGTAGACTATTCTAATATAAATATACATTATATCATAAATCTATAGTTCAAAGACTTAGGTATAAAATTATATCACAACTTTTAAATCCTTTTTTAAACCCTTACGTAAATTTATTTTGGTAGTAACAGAAGATGAATTTTTAATTCGAAACCGGTCGTTCGATATAAACCTAATCAAGGCTACGCTTTATTTATTTATATATTATACACGTTTATATAAACAATATTATAATATAGTGTGTATTCATTTTAATATTCATATTGTTTATAATGTATTACTATAATCGCCACAGGAACGAAAGTAGTGGGATGGATAATCGGGAGAACAATATTATATTTTATGATAATTTCGTCACATAGGTAGTCACGTAGGTACTTAAACATTTTTAGTTGTAACTAATCTGCTTGCAAGTTCTCCCATTCTCATATACACAATATTTCTATTCGATTGCGGATTTATACCTTATATGACCTTATATATTTAGCCGATTGCCCTGTAGAGCAGGCCGATGGATTTGGAAAATTAGCACGGGTTTTCGATGGTACAATTTTGGCTCCAGTTAATATACGTTAGTGGTTACTCGATTTTTTTTTCTACTTAGCTTCAAGCCACTACCGTCGCGCTAGATATAATATTTTACTTTGATTATTTTGTTTTTCATGTTAGAAATCAGCAAGTTTATAATTAGTATAAATCAAAAA
>NC_042493.1:106375624-106375835 GCF_005508785.2 Acyrthosiphon pisum
TTATTACACAGTGTGATAATACCTTCATCGAGCAAAGTAACTAGAGTTGAGAACGGGAAAAAAATCTTTCACAAAATATGTAATCAAAGATTCGCAAGATTCAGTTCTAAAAAAGGTGGGTAAGTGGATGTCGCTCTGCTGTACAGTAGATTACAAGTGGGTCACTGTATAATGGATGGTATTAAATTTGAATTCAATGATAAAATATCAT
>NC_042493.1:106375885-106380788 GCF_005508785.2 Acyrthosiphon pisum
AAATAATGCTCCTTTTTACATTCCTTCTTACACCTCTAATTATTTAGCGAATGAACCTATCACAAGATTAATGTCTCTTGCCAATGTTCACGTTTCCCACTTCTGTTAATGCTCATACCATACCTATGTATATCTTTATAATTATAATGTTTTTTAGTTATCTAGTACTTATAACTAGAATTTAATTGTAAATCAGTATATATCTAACTTTGTTTTTCCAAAGGGCTAGACCCGTAAATATAAATAAATAAATAAATTAATTGAAGTCAAGTTAAGTTCATCATATTTGTTAACTTATGCTGCTACCCAGCCTTAAAAAATTTATCTTGTTTAGTGCGTTTTTTATTTTAATAGTTATTTTATAACAATTATAAATTTAATCACATAATAATGTTTCATTTTTAGGATCCAATTGTCCGAGTAAATAATTATATTAAGCATAGATTAGAAAGAAACGTGGAATTGTATAACTTGATTAATAAAAGTCCATCAGGATTTTTGTCTGAAGAAGGAATTGTAAATATAATGTATAAGGCAAGCCTACATTTTTTTTATTACATTCTATATTGCTATTACATGAATCATACTTCTAATTTGCTTATATAATATTTTTATTTTATTCAGGTTATTACCAACGATTACAAGAGAATATCATCGTATATTGTGAAAAATCAACTTGCTAAATTAGAGAAGGACAGAAAAGTGGTTTTAATCAACAATAAATTGAAAATCTATCAACAATGAAATGTGTGATTGAATATTATTAAAATTTAAGTTGTTATTATTTTAAGTGTTTTTTTTTCTTAAACCAAGTTAAAAATAGAACAAAAACGTGTTATTTATAATGTTAAACTTGGGTAAATTTAAAATGTGTATAAGATAACAAGTAAAACTAGAGACCAGGTTTATATGACTAAAGGTGTTTAAAATATAATAATAAATTAATGTCAAAAGGGTCAAATAACAATGATATTAAAAATAATATAACTATAGTGAGTTCTGCTTATGTGATCACTGACTTATAGAATTAATAGTTTATTGGAATCAGAATAGATAAACCCAAACAAAATTGTATGTTATGAATGTTAAATTGGCCTTTTAATAGTATATTCTGAACTTAAAGTTTGGTAATTATAACATAGGGTTGGTTCTGCTAAATTTGGTATGTTGGGCGTGGGTCAGAGAGAGAAAACAAATAGTGAACTGACTTCTTCTTAAGTGGAATTCACTGTACAATTAATGAAATATTTAATGAATAATATAATTTTTATAATAATTCCATAGTACCTATATTTTTTTATTCTGATTTGAATATCAAATTTAATTGTTAATATAATTAAGCAGTTTTTACTTAAAAGTAAATAACATTTCTATTTATTAATTAGTAGTTTGTAATTTTTCAATAAAATAATATGAATTATTATGTTGGTGCATTAAAACTGGTAATGTATATAAAATAATAATTTTTATCTATAAATCTGACCTTATATTTACAAGGCATATAATAACATGAAAAACACTAGACATTTCAGTATTTAGTATTATAATCTGTTAATAAAAACTAAAGGAAACTACTTTTTTTTATATTTTTGGATTAGATTTCCACCCACATACCTGTTAATTAGAAATTAATTTTCAAGTTATAGTTTAGTTTATCATCCTGGTTTTATTGTAAATAATTAAAAATTCAGAACTAAAGATATAAATATAATGATTATTTATTAAGAGTGTAAAAAAGAAATGCAATTTGCATATAATTACGATCTCTAGTTAGAACATAAAATGTTTTGGATAGACATTTTACAATATGTTAATATTATGTTAAAAGAGTATTAAAATAGTTAATAATTTATGGTGATTGTTAAATTTAAAATTTTTAATAATATTACTCTCATTCTAGTCTTGTTTGTTATCATTAATCACTTGCGAAAAAATAAAAATAAATTTGTTAAAATCATTTAATTAGTGTTTAACCCGTCTCTATTTTACAATAATTTACTTTCAGAAGTATTTATTCAGTTTTGTTAGCTTAATTTTATAGTGAATTAATAGAGGTTCTTATTATGAAATCAAAAAAGAATAAATATATCTGTGATTTATCAATGTTTTTCCATATTTTACTTTTAATACAAATTATAAGCATTTTCAAATATTGTAATATTTTGTTAACTTCACTATTGATTTTATAAAATCAAATATTTATTTTTTACGGTTTATTTTTATATTCTAAAACCAATGCCTAGACTGAACATACATTTTCTATATTATGTGATTTTAAATGGAGACAACTAACATGGGTGTGGGGTCCTCTTAATTGTGTGCAGAATTTATGTCTTGGTACTGTTTTTGATCTTTAATGAGTAGGTCAATAATTACCATTGAATATTGTAACAGGTTAAAATATTTACAAGAGAAGTGTTATGCTCGAAAAATGTTTATATAAAAGGACGCTACGTCCGCATACGTTGCCTCCGTCTTACAAATGTACAACACATAAGAAAGAACTTAATCTGTGTCGTAGCGTTTTTGTTTTTTTTTATAGCACTTACCGATAGTTTTTAATAATTAAACGAAAAAAACTTAATATTCTCACACCAATAACTTTAATTATATTTATGATATCTAAATAATCAAAACTCTACGGCACAGATAAAGTTCTTCTCTATGCATTGTAGAATTTTAGTAATTCTACTATAAATACAGAAGTAGCATAGTTGTCCCGCGCAAAACAGTTTTTGCTATGTCGTGCATTTGTAAGACGGAGACAACGCATGCGGGCATAGCGTCCTCTTAACTAATTAATAATACAGTGAACCACAATTTTATTTTTATATATCTTAAACCATTTGTTAAGTATAGTATTATAATCAATAGAAATAGGACGTTTTTCTATTCAGTAGTATATTGATTAGGAGGACGTTTAAATTTCAAATTTTTAAATCATTACCTATACTCTATAGGACCTATTAATCAATTCAATATTGCGGGTTAATTATTTCTTGATCAGGTTATTGGGGGTAGGCACCTATGATTATTAATTTTTTTTCGTTTCTAACAATACCTAGTTAGTTATGAACCAACTATCTACTAGTGAACCACTGCACAAGTTTTTTATTACTAATAAAGAGTGGATTTTTTGGTTCTTAAAATTTGTAGATTGTAAAAGGAGCTATGTATGTATTGATTTTACAATTATGAGATATTTTTTTGCGTCTGTCATCACCTTTTGTGGTAGTTTTTTCTTTTCTAGTAGAAATGTGAATCTGGTTGGTATTTTTGGGTGGGGGTGGGGGGGATCAAAAGTAAAAAATACTTAGTAGTTTACTAAATCGCTATGGAAAAAAAAAGGTTGGCCAGTGTTAATAAATAAGTAAATAATTAATAAATAGGTCACAAGTGGCTCACTAATCGATTGTGTGAAATTTGAATTCAATGATATATTATATACTATATTATATAGTTGTAGGTATACTGTTTGGGATAGGTCAGCCAGCCTATGATATTACTAAGCACCTATATTTGATGATGCCGTAACGTGGTCGGGGCTGACCCGTTGAATATAAGATATTCAGGGAAGAAATTAGTTCTTTTGAATATATTTTTACCGTAGCTCGGGAGCACGAATGGTATTAGGATCTCAATACTACAAATAAATAACGATTGATCTAAATTATTATCATCACAAGCAAATTTATTATTACTTACAATATACGAACAAAGTTACCAAAAATGTAGGATTGTACGGAGTTGAGGTGCGCGTGATGGAATCGTGGAGATCTGGCTTTTTTTTACATAACGATATTGGCCGGAACCTTACAATCATAAGATATATAAGTGGCGCCTAAACCGGAGAGGCTTAATATAATATTATGGTCAGCGCATAATGTATGGCTATTGTGCATATTGTGATGCTTATAAAATAAACGTAATGATGTAACATATACGTTACTATTGTGAATAAAGTAATTTATATATTATAAACACGTATTTATGACTTAGGTAGGTATTTTTCAGGGAACCTTGTTGTAAGTTTTTATTCCTTGGCTATATAATTTGTACATTTTATACACTTTTAACTATAAAATCATATTAAATTTTAAATTTGATAAATGTCAAAAATCGAACTTTAAAAAATGCTTATAAAAAAAATTGTGCATATTATATGTATATATTTTTAATATTTTTCAACTACAATTGTAAATTAATTGTTACAATTTATCAGAACCGATGTATTAAATTTTTTTTACCCAACGAAGAACATCTTATTAACATATTTTATAGAAAAAATAAAAATAAAAATAAAATGGAAGCAGTTTAACTGCCCCAAACGGTGATGACAGATACAAAGAAAAGGTAGATAAGTGGATGTCGCCACTGTACAGTAGGTTACATAAACTTAAGTGCGCCATTGTATAATGGATGGTATTAAATTTGAATTCGATGACATAATATTATCATTGTGGGAATACGAAAAACGATTCTGAGCGGTGACGGTTTGTCAGTGTGGTTATTTTATAATATAGGTATACAAAATATTTACTTTTAACCCCCTAAAGTACCAAATAGTTTCACTTTCCTGTCAGAAAAGATACTGTTGAAGAAAATGTAAGTATATTTATTGCAGGGACCGAAACCTTTATGTTTTATCGGTTTGGATTCGGCTAGGTTTCGGTTCTCAATAATCCAAAATTTCGGTTTCGTTTAATACGGGTTTTAACCCTTTAGATTTGACTTTTGCTTTTTATTTTATTTTTATCAATTAAGTACTGTATAAAAAAATTAACATATTAAGATCATCTATTTAATGGCAAGTATTAATTTATTGTAAAATTTGTAATTGAGCGTACCTATTTCCGAGTTTAGGTAATATAATATCACGAGGATGTAATACCCGCATGTGTTG
>NC_042493.1:106380838-106402263 GCF_005508785.2 Acyrthosiphon pisum
AATCGATTGTGTGAATTTGAATTCAATGATATACATATCATTGTATAATATAGTCAGTGGCGTGGTGAACGGTAATTTTAGAGGCAATTGCCTCTGAGATTTTTCTTAAATAGAGGGGTGGGTGGTAGCCGGTGGGTCTCCTATTAAATGTAATATGATATACTCAATAGGTAGTCAATAACGATCTGAAATATAATTAGTTATATTATATTAATTTATTATGCATTAATACTTGGGATATTTGTAACTTGCCTCTGGAAAATTTTCAGTTCGCCACGCCACTGAATATAGTTGTAGGTATACTGTTTGGGATAGGTCAGCCAGCCTATGATATTACTAAGCACCTATATTTGATTATGCCGTAACGTGGTCGGGGCTGACTCGTTAAATATAAGATATTCAGGGAAGAAATTAGTTCTTTTGAATATATTTTTACCGTAGCTCGGGAGCACGAATGGTATTAGGATCTCAATACTAGGTACAAATAAATAACGATTGATCTAAATTATTATCATCACAAGCAAATTTATTATTACTTACAATATACGAACAAAGTTACCAAAAATGTAGGATTGTTCGGAGTTGAGGTGCGCGTGATGGAATCGTGGAGATCTGGCTTTTTTTTACATAACGATATTGGCCGGAACCTTACAATCATAAGATATATAAGTGGCGCCTAAACAGGAGAGGCTTAATATAATATTATAGTCAGCGCATAATGTATGGCTATTGTGCATATTGTGATGCTTATAAAATAAACGTAATGATGTAACATATACGTTATTATTGTGAATAAAGTAATTTATATATTATAAACACGTATTTATGACTTAGGTAGGTATTTACAGGGAACCTTGTTGTAAGTTTTTATTCCTTGGCTATATAATTTGAACATTTTATACACTTTTAACTAAAAAATCATATTGAATTTTAAATTTGACAAATGTCAAAAATCGAACTTTAAAAAATGCTTATAAAAAAAATTGTGCATATTATATATATTATTTTTAATATTTTTCAACTACAATTGTAAATTTGTTACAATTTATCAGAATCGATGTATTACATTTTTTTTACCCAACGATTAACATTTTATTAACATATTTTATAGAAAAAATAAAAATAAAAATAAAATCGAAGCAGTTTAACTGCCCCAAACGGTGATGACAGATACATCTAAGTATATTTATTGCAGGGACCGAAACCTTTATGTTTTATCGGTTTGGATTCAGCTAGGTTTCGGTTCTCAATAATCCAAAATTTCGGTTTCGTTTAATACGGGTTTTAACTCTTTAGATTTGACTTTTGCTTTTTATTTTATTTTTATCAATTAAATACTGTATAAAAAAATTAACATATTAAGATCATCTATTTAATGGCAAGTATTAATTTATTGTAAAATTTGTAATTGAGCGTATGATTTTTAGTATATTTTAATTTTAAAGCGAGTTATGAGTATTTTAAGATGTATAAAAAATGTACAATTTTAAAATACTCATAACTCGCGTTAAAATTAAAATATTCTAAAAATCATATGAGGTTGTCTAGATAATAATCTTATCTTTAGATTTTATAAGAGGTCAATTCACTCTAATTTTTAAATTAACGGAGCTACACGTGTTCTGCTGAGCGTAAAATTTGCCATGTGACGCACTTGTAAGACGGAGCAACACATGCGGGTATCACGTCCTCTTAACACTAAAACTATAAAAGATATAGATACTATTATATTCAATAATTTAGTGACTGTTTATGGATGTTTCACTATACCATTGAATCCAAATCACATTGAGTGATTTAAAAAAACATTAGGTGCTTGCATATAATACGTACCTATGTATTGTATATGACTAGCAAAACCTAATTTATAATATATTATTTAGGTATCCACTATACCTAACTATTTTATTAGGTAGTTAATAATATTTAAATTTGAAACTAATAAAAAAAAATACACATCATTGTTGAATTAATAAATTCATCGCTCCGCTTAAAATCTAAAATTAAGGTAAAACTGTGATTTCTACGCAAATCCAGTTTAAGACAAAATCGATTTAATTGGTTGATTTGGAGTACCTAACTAAAAAATATTAGTTATTTATTCTAAATGTTCACAAAATGAACGGCCATTTTCCGTACGTAATAGAATCGTTCTGCTATTTATACTCATAAGATTTTCAATTGGGCTATACTTGATTATAATTAGGTTTTTTATATAATCATAGTCGATGGATAAATTTTTATTCAGTTAAGGGATATCTCGCTATGGCATTGATTTAAGGAGAATCATTTAGGCAATCTCTAATCCCGTCGTCGCCACCGGAGATCTATGTGTTAGTAGTAAATGATCATTAGTGTGGCGTCCATGCGGGTCAATTGTAGCGGTACGGAGGTCTCTCGCACTCACATGTCAGAATGTAATATTGTGATTATGAAAAAATGTTTATTTTTCACTCAAACATACGATTCTAATTCCAACAATACGCCGCAACGATTACCTCGATTTGCACTCTGACAAAATATTCTTTTTTTTCACAACATGTACGAGGGATCGATCGAGGCACATCTTTAAAACTGTATTTAGTTAATTAAATATTTAAGTTTAAAATTTTGAATTTTTTACAATTTTTATTGCAATTTAAATTACAAAAATTAAAAATGTTTCCTTGAATATATTACGGACAAACCGAATATTTTTTCAAAATGAAAATCGTGATGATACGTATCCTTGGAATTAGAAACCGTAGTTTTTGACAAAAACAAACGTGGTACTGAGTCCCCTTAAGGGGATTGGTGGCGGACAGTTATTTTAGCCAAAACATACCAATCTTTTGTCCATCATACTGATCGCCCTAGCAATGCGATAATAATTTTTAAAACTGATCTGAATTCGTTATTATGTCTACTTGAGATCGGCCAGTCCAATTTTCCCAATTTAACTCCCCCCCCCCATCCCCAACCGGGCCCAACCACTGTAAATTGAGTTTGAATATTTTGAAACTTCGAAATTCTTAAAAGTTGATTATTCAGAGTTAAATCAGAAATATTAAAATGTGAACTGACCGATCTCAAGTAGACATTATGACGAATTCAAATCAGTTTTCAAAAGTATTATCGCATTACTAGATCTATAGATAGGAATTCATAGGCGCGAATTAGGACGATTGGGGGTGCTCAGACCCCCCTCCCTTAAACTTAGCCGTAGCCCCCCCTGCCAAAAAAAAAAACCTAGAACATACAATTTTAATATGCTATATTGCAATAGTCTGCTAGCCTTTAATATATTCAGCCCCCCCTCCAAGCCAAAAGTTGAAATTGCGCCTGCACCTGACCTGTTTTTTTTTTTGCTCAAAAACATACCTCACAAAAAAAACTTTCACGCCTCGTAAAGTGATCCGATTTCGATAATTTTTTTTGAAAGAGAAACACTTCTTGCAGGGTGCATTGAACTTTGATTTGCAAAATTCTATTTCTAAACCATAAAATATGGTTTTTAATATGTCCAATTTTCACAAGATTTTGTTATTTTTATTATGTTTGTTTTACCTAAGCAACGAAATTAAAAATCAAAGTTCAATTGTAAAAAATTAAAGAAATTTTTGTTTATTTGTAATTGTTTGCACATATTATTTAGTTTCCATGGTTTAATAGCATATACCCAATTATTATTTTTCGATCAATTTATAAATTTAGTATCAGCTATTCAGTTAATAGTCTTAACTAATAATTAAACTTTAACCTAACCAAATACTAGTCTATCATGGGTTCTATTAAAAAGATTTTACCACCTCAACCACATTATTTGTCCGGATACACTGGATTTGTTCCGGGCTACAAAAGTTCCTGTGGTCAGAGTTATGGAAAGTTAACTCACGATTTGTTTTTCGACAATACAGTTAAACGATCCAATGTACCAGTACTAAGTGACCTTACTAACGAATATGACAATTCGATTTGTACTCTTCAAGAAGAGGACTCCATAAATAAGCGATGTGAAGACAATTTAAATTGCAAGTTTACTACTGATATAATGCCAGGTTATGCCGGATATGTACCTCAATATATCTTCTTATGCGGAAACAAGTATACATACATATTTTAAAATATTATAAACTATTTTTTCCTATACGGATATACTTAAAATGTTACCCTTATGTCTATTTTTGAACTAGGTATACTGCGGACACAACTCGGGCAATCAATAATTTTGTGAAAATACTAAAGGCATGTTCGTGTCCAGAATGTGAACAGAAACTAGGACGTTCTGTGAAAATTGATAAGAAAAATCTAGATGTTGAGGCGAGTGTACCACAAAATGTCAATGAATCAATGAAACATCCATTATTCAAAAAGGTTAAACATAAACTGTTATAAAATGTTAAGACATAGATATATTTTGATTATTTTAAACGTATCTTCGATTTTCAATAATATTATTGATATTATTACCACTAACCACTATGTACTAACATGTTATAATACGGAAAATCACTTTTATTTTGAAGTTATTATTGTAATACAAATATGAAATAAGATTGTAGGTAACATTTATATTTTTTTCTAAATTATATTCAAGGCGTATTTTAAAGTAGGTTAATACAGGTAAATCCAAGTCGGTACTTAGTTACTTACTCGGTAGTTAGTTTTTTAATTAATTAAAACAAAAGCTATGTTCATTAAATTGTTTTATTTTTTTGCTGAATTGCTAATATATGTATAGGTACCTACGTTTTTATTAGTTTATTTTATAACATTCATACTTATTTTGTAAAACATACAATACATTTATATGGTTATTCTTTAAAAACACTATTAAAATGTTTTTTAGGACTTGGAAGCTGAAAAAGCATTTAAACAACAATACAAACAAACTCCGCCGATTCCACCTAACAAAAAAACTTATTTTTTGGAGAACGGAAATCCACACAAAAAATGCATGGCTGGTTATGCAGGACATGTACCAGGTTTATTATTTGAGTTTGGCCAGTCAAACACTCCTGCCACAATAGACGCTCTGAACAAATTCACAGACCTGTATATCAAACACAAATTTTAACACATTGACGGACACTTATTCTAAATTCCCATAACGCTGTATATGGGAACGCACTTTTTTTTATTATTTATAGTGAAATGTATAGCAAAATATAAAACCGAAAATTTCGGATCCTCTGACGTGTGATCTCCAACCCCTCAATTTGTATAATATAAATTGTATGATAGGAATAAACAAACAGCATAGTTCTATAACACAATAACAACAGCGTTAAAATTATTGAGAAAATCTTATCCTTTTTTCTGTTCACATTAATTAATAATCACAATTGTGAACACAAAAATGCATTTTGTAATTTCACAAAATTATTGATTCCCCAAATTTGCGTCCTCAGTATATCTAGTTCAATAATAGACATATTACATTTTTGGCATGATAATATTTAATATTTATTTTTTATTAAAAAAAAAAAAAACAAATATTAAGAGGACTCTTTTTAATGAATAGATAGTCATTATTAATATTGGAAAACAATAGGCATTTATATTAGGTATTTTAAAATATGTATGTATACTTGTTTCCACATAAGGAGATATATTGAGCTACATAATTATAACATAAGTATTTAGTAGTATACCACTAAAGTAGATATATAACGACGAGATGGAGCAACATACCAACATGTTAACAAAGTGCCCATATATTGTAAATTGAACATTTTTAACACTTCGCAGGTTTATTTTGAGATAGCCCTCTAGGCCTCTAGCTTTTATAACTACATAGGACCTAATATGTGTTTTCTGTACGGCTTTGTAAATAAATGTGTTATCACATGTTTTGTGGCGAGAGTATATATAATATTACTGTCCAAACTTTGATAAAAATGTATATGTATATTATGAGGTACCTACACAGATATATTATTATGATCACCTAAATTACAAATTGAAACATATAACATAAATATTGCGCAGGATACATAATAATGTTTTTCTATTTATGTTATAATAAAATTTAATAAAATTGTAATGTATTTACTACTTATAGTTTAATTTAAACAAGGTTTCTATAAGTTCATAAAACACGTTATAAAACGAAAATAAATGGAGTACTTACCAAAAATAGCGAAAATATAAAAACCGAAACGGAAAAAAAATCATAATATTAATATAATTAAATTCATACATTCAGCTGTTATAAAACATGTGGAAATCCTAATAAACCACCAGGTATATAATAATATTATGTCTGCAGTGTACCTAATATAAATATACATTTTTACGTAGGTAGTTTGGACATTAATATTATATACCCCTGCCACAAAACATTCGCTAAACTCATTACAAAACGGGAAAAAAAAAAACTCGTATTAAGACCTATGTAGTTATAAAACCTATAGAGGCGTAGAGGGCTATCTCAAAATAAATCTGCGATGTGTTACAAATTTACAATTCACAATATATATGGGCACTTTGTTAACATGTTGGCATGTTGCTACATCTCGTAATCGGTACATTAATCTCTTATAGCATACCGAATGTCAACCTTTTTCGTTCAGTATTTTTCTAATATTTTCCGCAACAACATAGATAAAATGTACAATTTTATGTACCGCCACCACGTCATGATAGTCACAGTTTTCTGGGCTGTAAAGGCATTATTGTTGAACGGGCGAGTTAGTGGAATCTGGAAATACCAGTAGGTACTTACCTACTGATAATATAATAGGTACCGGTTTATACCAGATATTATGTACCTGACTCAATATAACTTCTTATGTGGAAAATAGAACCTATACATAAATGTTTTTTAAATAAATTATTATAACGGATTTGTTCCTGGTAACAACAATTACTGTGGTCAGAGTTATGGAAAATCAACTCACAATTTATTTTTTGACAAGACAGTTAAACGATATAATGTGGTATATGTACCAATACTAAGTTACCTTACTAAAATATATGAAATACGACTTGTACTCTGTGATGTGAAGTCAATTTAAGTTGTAAGTATACTACTAAGTACTTATATAATTATGTACATAGCTCAATATTATATATTCTTAAATGGAAACAAGTATGCATACATTTTTTAAAATAATATAAACTTCTATTGTTTTCCAGTATAAATAATGCCTATTCATTAAAAGAGTCCTCCTAATATTTGTTTTTTTTTTAATAAAAAATAAATATTAAATATTATCATGCCAACAATGAACAATGTAATACGTCTATTATTAAACTAGATATGCTGAGGACGCAACTCGTGAATTCAATACACAAAATGCATTTTTGTCTCCACAATTGTGATTAATTAATGTGAATAGAAAAAAGGATAATACATTCTCAATGATTTCAACGCTGTTGCTATTGTGTTATAGAATTATGCCGTTTTATTGTTATTCCTATCATACAAAATATAGTATACAAATTGAGGGGTTGGAGATCACACGTCAGAGGATCCGAAACTTCGGTTCTATATTTTACTACATTTCTATATAGGTTAATAACAACAACAAAAAAAGTTTGTTCCCATACAGCGTTACGGGAATTCATAAAAAGTGTCGACTGTGTCTGTCAATGTGTTTAAATCTGAGTTTAACACACTGCAAGTCTGTTACATTTGTTTAGCGGTTTTTTTTGTGGTAGGAGCATGAATGTCCAAACTCAAATAAACTTAGAACATGTCCTGCATAACCAGCCTTAATATTTTTGTGTGGAATCGCGTGGGTTGGTTCTTATTGTTTTTGAATGTATAAATGAAAATTAACGAATAACCATATAAATATATTGTGTATTTCACAAAAAAAGTATGAATGTAATAAAATAAACTAGTAAAAATGCCAATGTGTTGATTTATTTATTAACATAGGTACTGGTCTGAAAACACGTTTAGTGCATATTTTGTGGCAAGAGTATCTGAGTATATAACTGTACTCAAATAAGAAACATGGTACATGTCCTGCATAATAAATTGAACAAATTTATGATAGTTAATATTTTGATAAATTTTATATTGTATTGAAAATTTTAAATAAACATTTTATGGAAATTTCAAGTACCTACGGTTGTATAAGAATTTGTTAATTTACTAGTGAATTAACAATGTCTAGCATCAAAAGCTTGCAAAAAAACGAATTTGACTTTTCGGTAGACTCTTTTATAAAATTTTAACAAGAATATTTGATTTTAAATTTAAAATTTAATAATAATTATTTTGTTGCTAAAAATATATAAAATAAAGATAAATAATATAATCTTGAACTTTAAAACATTGATCGTAAATATTTGCAAAAGCAGCAAAATCTTGATTAAATAATTCCGACAAAATATTGAATATGCAATCCGTTGAATAGCAAAATCTTAAACAGCATAATCTTATGAGGATTCTATAGGCAACAAAGTGTAAAGTCTACAGGATCAGCTAGTAGTAATGACGTATTGTAGGTATATATTCAACAATTGCCTATAGTCAATATTATTATATATTGTACATTGTAGAACAATAATTATACTTATATATTATTGTAAAGGAAATTAATGGCTATTCAAAAAAATTAAGAATATTCTAGTCTTCATTGTTACAATAATAATGTACAAAAATGATTTTCTTATAACTATAATATTATTCTACCTAATATTTTTTGGATCAAGTGTCTCTTAGAAAAATCGATTTTTGGAACAAAATGTGATACCACTGAATGCTCCGTAGTCTGTCCTCACCAATATCTAACCTTGGTGACTTGGCGTTTGGCGATAATCTTTTTTTCTCACTATTTTCCTACTCGAAACTTGTAACGTGTTGAGTTTTGACTTTCAAAAAATTCATAACCTCCGTAGTAATAATTACTTCGGACAGATGACGTGAAACGTTAGGAAACACATAAAAACACACGATGGCTGTCATAGATTTTCAAACTGCGCCAGACGTGGAGTTCCTCGAAAACTACTTGAGCAAGAAAAGTCACACTGTCGGGTAAGCGGCTAAACTAAAAACCGTATGTACTTACCCATAATATGTATTATTAAACGTACTTATATTATTCTTGAATCTTGACTATATACACGTTTCAGATATGAACCATCCATGGCCGACGTTGACACTTATGCCACGGTCATGGCGCCCCAGGGCCCAGGCCAACACGCCCAATTTGCTCAGGTGGTACAACCGCATCAAGTCGTTCACCGACAAAGAGCACACCCAGTTTCCAAAAAATATATCTGACTTTTCGTCGGCTCCAGCAAGTGCACCAAAACCTGCAGATATGACGATGATGATGATGAAGACAATGTTATGTTCGATTCCGACAACGAAGACGTACGTCTGTTGCATTTTTTTATGAAATATACCTGATATACAGCTTTACTAACGTTTCGAATGCAATAGTCTAAAATTTTATTGCGTACATCTGATATTTCTGTTCAAATTTTAAAAACATTAGTCTTGCAATGCACACATTATCTCTGTTATGGTATTGCTCTCGTTTAAATATATTTTAGTACCATTCCATAGTTTTTCTTCAATTTTAGCTTTCAAAATTGCTTTCATTAGGAATTCGTTTATGATAATAATGTAACTAATATTTTGTATGTTAAATAAATAAACTATTTATGTTACTCCATTTAATAATTGTATAATATGAATGCGAACACATATTAATACATTTACTCACAATAAAAAAACACAAACATTCTGTATATTTAATATAAAATTCTTCTTGGTAAAATAAAAACAAAATAAAAAATTATCTTTTCATCTTGTAATATAAACACGAAATATGACATTTTCAGATATTATTCATCAAATAAAAATAAAATATTTCCTAAAAAGATGATATTTCCACTTTGCCTAAATTGATTTTTTCTTAAATAAACATTATTTTTGCGTCATTTTTCTTCGGACAAATTACGGTGTCTGGAGAGAAGTGCCACCATCCCCCTCCCGGGCATGGCAGATACCTACGGGTGCCCACTAAAAAATCGGGTGGTTCAATTTTTCTCCAATAACGAGATACCGTTTTCCTACACTGTCCATTTTCCTAAACAAAAAAAAAAAGATTGGTTTTAATTTTCCTCTACATTATTTTAGACTGTAATCATGTCTATTTTCCTCCAATATTTTAGCCAGTGTTGTAGTATTACGTTCCGTATTATAAAGATAGAGTAAGGCTATAGGATTCAGGGCTTGCAAACGTTATAATAACGTTATATTTGACAAAAAAACGATTGAAACTTGTAAACATAATTATATTGGAAAACGATAATCAAAAATAATTAAATACCTACCGCAAAACGTAACATAACTATTGAAAAAATATATTATATATCATTAAACAAAACATAACGCAAAACGTAATTTATAAAATATCATTAAACGAAAAATAGGGCCATTACCTACCCGAATTAGTTATTATTTTAAAATTTTATAGTTATAACTATTAACACCATTTAAATATAACGATAAACGCAAAACTTGGATAACGTTTTTATAACGATAAACGGTATCTCGTTTTGGCTACGGCCAAAAAATCTGGCAAACTGTTTAACTGTGTGTACGTGTTTAAAACCTATACACTCCGTCACAGTAAAAACCACACAATGGTTTAAGTTGCCGCTGGTCTATTAATGAAAAAAAAAAAGTAGGTAGGTAATAATATTTTCGTTTTATGATGCTGGAAATGTTATCAATTTTAATAAAAATTACACAATGTAACCATATATGGAAACAAGTAAATGCGTTGATTTTGAAATATTTTAATCTCAATAAAAAACTCTAAAGTAATTCAGCCAAACACCCAACAGTTAAATCCACGATTTAAGACCAGGAGTAATCACCGTGCTGTTGGAGGTTGCATGTGCTGTGTAATAGGTTTCGAGTGTACTTCGTCAATCATCATAATATTATGTAGGTCACTCAGTCTACAATAGTGTAAATGATGTGTTAAATTTTGATTCGACAATAAATCATTGCACATGAAATACGATTCTGAACTGAGACTGTGTGCGACGTCTATTGACCTTTTCTAAAAATAATATATTTTTATAGTTTATCAATTTTACTAATTACTTGAGTCATTTATTTTTCTATTATAGTTACGACCGCGACGGCGGTTGATCTCATTTTTGCCAAAAACATCGCGTATATTATATTTAGTATATTACCTATTATATTATTGTGGTGAGTCGACGAACTTAAGGATTGATTAATATTTACATTATTTAATAATATTCGGAAAATCTTGAAATTTTGTATAAACATTGTCTTAAATATGAAGAATAACTTGTGATAATTTCAAGTTTTAATATTAAAGGGTTTATTGCTTATGAATTTTACAAAAAAAAATTCTGAATTCGTCATCTTACCCCGTACTTGGAGTAAGTTGACTGGTGTATATTATTACATAGATAAATCAATGAAATATAGAATAAACATTTTGTATATTTAATCTATGATTATATTGAACATTTTATAATAAATTACTCGAGGTAAATTATTGAATATTATTTTTAATTAAATTATATTTAAGGAATTTATTTATTTAATTTTATTGAAATGTTTCATACAAATTGTATACACAATAAAAGTTCAAATTCACAAAATAATACAGATTATTTTTCTTTTGTAGTTTCTCAACATTGTAATCCTAATAAACTAGTTGTTATAACAATTTTATACTTTTATTTAATGTATAAATGTAAGTTGACGATACCTATGTCATCTTGCCCCACAAATTATTTTTAAACGTTTTAATTATTCATCATAACATGCAGTTTATCATAGTTATCATAAATATATTCAAAATATAGGTAATAAAATGCAGTTTCTAAAGTGTAAAATGGATTTAGTAATTATGCTTACGGTATTCGGATCGTTACTTCGAATGAACCAAAAATGTTATCAAAACGTGGTTTGGGGAAGAAACATTGATAAACTATTTAATTCTTATCAGAATAACCTCGGTGTCGAGAAATAAGTTGTTCGTAACATAATGCATGTAATCGGTTACTAATATCGATTGATATCATAATTTGTTAAGAATTATAATCAATTCGTCAACTTACCCGACTCGTCAACTTACCACACTCTCCCCTATTACAATATTATATCATATATTAGGTAGGTATTGATTATTGATATTAAATTATTAATGGTATTATATTATGTACAGTGTATACACATTTGGAATATAAAAATAAATATATTCCTTCAATTTCTTTTGAAAAAAAGGTTTATATTATAAATATTACATGACGCATAAGAATTGGTCTGAGAAGAATTTTATCGTTAGAGAATAATACTTTATACTATCGTAATATACGAAGAAAAAACAATTTATTAGGTATTATGTAGGTACATTATAGAGAACAATGTTTACGAGACATTTACATAGGAATTTTTTTTTTAATATGAGTTACTAAAATATTAGTTATATAAAAAATATAATACAAAGAATGTAAAATGCTAAAACTATAAATATAAAATGCTTTTATTATAACGAGCAGTATATTATTTAAAATAGTTCTAATTCCGATGAGGTTTTTTCAGAAATATTGTTCTCTAAAAATTGCGTAAGTTGTGCTCATAGTCTGAAATCATAGTTTAATACCTTTTCATAAATTCGTTTACGTTGTTGAATTTAATTTTTCATGTGCGCTGATTCAACACGATTGTACAAAAATATAAACTCAATGGTTGCAATCATGACAGATAATAATATTATCATTATGGTAATTAACTGTATTAGCATAGGTATCATTAAGCCGAAACGTTAGTATGTCGTATGTTAATGATATGTTTTCACCTTAAAACTTGCTTTTTTGACCAGGACAAAATCAATTTTATCAACGTCAAGTGAAAAAATAATTCAAAAAATATATAAAATACCTATAAAATATATCTATAAATAACATAAAAAGAGCCAAAATATTTGGAAATTTATATCATATATTTATAAAATGCTGATATAATTATTTGGTGACAATGTAACGTCAAGTCTCTACGGTTATATAGTTTTTAATTACGAATTGCAACAAAAAAAATCGATTTTGTCAAAAACTGGTTTGGCGTATTTATATTACCTTATTTGTTACATATAATATTTTTTTTGCCGGAAACAATTCTCAAAACAAAAGTTTGAAAAAATTGTACTGCTAAGGTAAAGTCGGAATGTCAGGCACACAAAAAAAACACCACTGCAGAACCAATACATTCATCACTACTAAGTACTAACAGAATCCAAATTTAATTAAATTCTCATGTTTGTTGTTTACATGTTGCTTTTAAAAAATAGTATTTTCTTAGTACTAAGAACGTAACATACGTAGGTGTATGTTCATTTAACTTTGAGCAACGCAAATCCCTTAAGGACTATAAATCAAACCTTCTAACTGGTGTAGTAATACACATACAACTTTTCGTTGCTTAAATTTATCATAAAATCTAATTTTCTTTAATCAATTAGATGATTAAAGATGTTTATTCAATATATTTTGTTTTAGTCAATACACAATTTGACAAAATTATTTTATATGATTTAGTTAGTTGTGATTTGGTTAATTTTAATTTATAGTTTAATATCAAAATATGTAGGTAACCATGCATGTAAAATAATATTGATGTACACCCATATTGTACATATACATTACCTATGTAAGTTTAGAAAACGATGATCTATTATATTTATACCTATTTATTGAAATATTAATGTTTTTGTTTTAAAATTGTAGACACTATTAAAATTGATTACTCATTTTAATTTTACCAGAAAGAATCATCAATAATAATCATGAATAAATAAATAATTTAAATTTAACAAGTGTGTGAATAATTATAATTGTGGTACCGGCCATCCCTAATATTTAAAATGTATGAAACACAATAACAATTTACAAGAATGTATTCTTTAATATTACTACCATCTTTATTGATATGAATATATTATAATCATGTAAAAACTGCTCACCAGTAACCTGTTATTAACTGTTGAGAATAATATAAATTTAAGTTTTACAAGATATAAAGTGCTGCTATTGGGTGGCTTCTTTTTTCAAGCGCCGCATGTCAAAAAAAAAAAAAATAAATAATGTACATCCGCATACATGCTTATTGTAAATTTAAATTACAGATTGTATGTTTTTAAAATAAAGTTAAAAAAAAAGTTTTACAAGTTAATATTTAATAATAATAATAATAATGAATATTAATGAATATACCTATACTGTAGCATGCTAAGGTGATTTATAGATATACTATATTTATAGTAGGTATTTGTTTTAATATAATTCGGCGGTATGTCTTGTGTAAAAATGAATTGCTGCCGTGTCATTTAATAAATAATTTAACAGGGCTTATGTATAAAAGAAAATGTATATTATTATTATTATTATTATTATTAAAAAACATTAAATAGTACCTATTATAATAAAATGAATACTATTTCAAAATGTAAATCTAATAATAATATAATAATAGGTATGGAAAAAATTAAGTAAAAAGTTATATAATTAAGCGAATGATGATGAAAAAAAAAGTATCCGATGCATAAAAACTGAAATGATAATACCAATATATATAATGTAATACTTAATACAATTTAGATAATGCAATGGAAATAGTTAATACAATATGAATGTATGTATTAAAGTCAGTAAGTTCTTTTACGCCCGTTCTTCAAGTGTCACGTGGATTCCGTTCAGTGCGTTCAATACGATTTCGCCAACAAGCCCCAACTTTTCTTCTGGGTCTATTGACTTAACTCTGTATGTTTTTATAAGTGTGGCAACAGCTATTTTGAGAACGATCATTGCGAACTTTTGTCCTATAACAAGTCATTGAAACACGATATAGCTATTATCGTTAACAGTTAATATTTTTTACTTGAATAAATTTACTGCCAAACCGTTTATTATCATAACATTTTGACTTGTTTTGGTTCATTATAAGTCATAACTCATAAGAATATATTATACAATTTAGTAAAAAAAATACTCAAACAACCAACTTGTAGAAATTAATTAGTGAATTAAACTTAAGTAAATATGATCCCGCTTATAATTATTTTCAAAGTTCCGAATTTCTTAAAGTAAAAATATATTTAAAAAAATTATAAATATGTGTAGCCGTGTAAGTCAGAATACATCGATCATATTGTATAATTACAGCAATAAATACCTACAACTATCAAATATTAATAATATAACAATTTGAACAAGAAAAGAAATAATTTATTCAATTTAGGAAAAGTTATATATTGAAAAAAATAAATGAATAAACAAACGTCGTTTCATTTTTCGTTACGATTTTTTTCCGGCCACACCTCAAGAAAGAAGTCTTACTTAAAAAAATCACGAATAAGAAATACGACAATTTTTTTTATGGGTATTTTATAGATTTCTACACAGATATATTACAGCCCTGTTTACATTTTATCATAGAAATAAAAATATATAACTTAGGTTTTATTGTCTCTTTATTTACCAATACAGTTCCTCGATCCTGCACTAAATGGTACGAAGGCAAAGCGATGGCGATCTTTTTTGTTTTCCTCTAAAAATCTATCGGGATCAAACTTTTCCGGGTTCTCAAAATGTTTTTCATTTCTGTGTAAAGCAAACACGTTTATGAAGATTGACGTGCCCGGCAAAATAGTGTGATCACCTACAAACATTCATTTACAATGAAAATATTAATATCATGTTAAATATTTATAAGGAAAAAATGGGCTTTCTACGCAGTCTGGACTGACACACTGTTTTTGAATGGCGATTGTTTTTAGCAAGTGTTTAAAATATATATAATCATATTCAACTGGTTATGATAACAATTACTATCACTTTAAAAAATCAAGTTTGAAAGGAGTTGTTTTTTAATGAATAACTGACTGACTAGTGATTTATGCTAAGATCAATATTTTGCACATAATTTGTTCATTAAAAATTATTTTAGATACCTATTGTATTTTAAAATGTAGTTGTGAAATTAGACGTATATACGTGCAACATTAATGAACATATTAATATATTGTATATTGACTACCTATAGTTAATTAAGGGGCTTAAGGGTCCCGGTGCCAGTTTTTCAAATTTTCCACAATTCTATAAAATTTGAAAATTCAATTTTATATTTTAGTTGCTACCTCAATTATAAGACTTCTCCACTAATCTACTACCCAAAAACTATTTAGGGGTGGTTGATAGGGTGTATTTTATCGAAAAAAATTACTTTACTGGAGTAACTCTCAAGTTTTATAGAATTGTTGGATTTCGATAACTTTTTTTTGTTAGAAAGAGGACGAGTTTTTATAGAGCGGATTGAACTTCGACTTTAGATTACAATGCTAAAAACAAAAAAGAATTAAGAATTAAAAACATGTAAACATTTGTAAAATTCAAAAGCTTATTATAGAACTCGTAAATAGAATATTGTAAGTCAAAGTTCAATGCGCCCTGTAAGAAGTTTTCCTCTTTCTAATTAAAAAAAATTTATCAAAATCTGATCACTCTACGAGGCGTGAGAGTTTTTCCTGTAATGCATGTTTTGGAGCAAAAAAACAGGTCGCACGCAGGCCCCTTAATATTTATTTTTACACATTTTGAAAAACTGGTAGTACTTTTGGTATATTATATGACTACTTATAAAAATAAAAATACTCGAATTTTTAAATATAACTAATATTGTTAAAAAACTGTAAATGCAAATAAAAAAATGTAAAACATTAATTATCTTTTAAATGTAATACCTAATTTTAAGAAACATCAGTACTATGTAAAATATTGATAGGCTTTTTTTCAACTTGAAACTTTTATCTTTTAAATAAAAAAATAAAAAAAATACTGATTTTTCTAAATATATTAGTCATTTTATGACCAAATAGTGTTTCAACATTTAAAGTTTTAAAATAATTATATATTTATTATTTTATTACCAATTGTGAGTGGTTTGTAAATTTGTCTACCAATAAATGGGACGGATGGGTAAAGGCGTAGCACTTCTTTGATTGTTCTTCCCAAATAGTCAAGACTGCTTAAAATATTTACTGTTAACTTCTCATCACCGAAATTTGGAATTTTTTCGTTTAATTCTTCCACTATTTTATCTTGTACATGTGGATGTTTACCCAAGACATACATAACCCAAGACAAAGTGACAGAAGTTGTATCAACTCCCTGATTAAAAAAAAAACAATGTTATTAAAAAATATAAAAATAATATTATGTCATAAATATCTGAACTTGTTCAGTTTTTTAATTTTTGCATATGCTTACCGCAAACATGAAAGTGTCAACTTCTTCTTGAATATCCTCATCACTTAATACTTTTCCATCTTCGGACACTTCTATCAATAAATCTAATAATGCTCTATTGGGTTTTTTTTCTAAGGATGAAATAAAATTATTACAATGCTATCGACACGTATTACAGTATAATTTTTACCATAAGGGGTTTTTTTTTTGTTTGCATCTGACGTCTGATCTTTGAATAGTTTAAAATTGTCCTTCCTCTCTTTTACAACCTGTAACAATTTTACAATATATACTGATATTTAATACAAAACGTACCTATAGTGGGTAAGTACTAATTTTTAATTTATTATAATACTGCGTATAATAGCTAATTTCAATGGTATTACCTTTCTTGTAAATGTATGTATAACGTCTATACACGCCTTTTGTCTTTTACTGAGAGATGTTAAGTTGAATAGTAAATTAGGTTTCAACCATGGTGTTATAAACCGTTTTTGCATGATTGCAGTAAGCCTGAAATTAAAAATTGAAATATTAATTATACATTTGAAAATGTATAACTTGTTATTTTTATTATAGTTTTGATAATTTATAAATGTTTTATACATAAATGCTAGTTTAAGGGTTGGAAACAAAAAGCTGCTGTTTAAATTATTTTATTTCATGTTTTCAATTTGTCATCACAGTTCACTGTTCAGATAGTTGTTTAAACCTAATTATATAATTTTCGGTGCAATAAATTTTATATTAATCTTGGTATGTACTTAAAATTCTACTCACTCGTCCAGAGCTTTAACATATTCCAGTTGGGAATTCTCCTGTGAGTTTAACTCACATCCCATGGCTGTGTTTCCGATGGTATCTAGTGCAGCCAATTTCGCGTAGGGCTTTATATCGAATCCATTAACGTTATTGACCTCTTTTCTTAACACCTTTACTAAGGTTTTAATCTGTTTTTCTATTAACGGTAAGAATTCCTCGAGAATATTTTGATGAAACGTTGGTGTCAATAACTTCCTTCTTGTATGCCATTTAGATCCTGAGTTTAACAATATACAATGATAATATTTTTATTATTTTGAAAAACATAATATATTTTATCATATTTATGCACATAAATAAACCGGTGTCTGATCTTTTTTACAAAACAGAAATATTATTATATTATTATTTTTTATTTTTTCATTTTTATTATTCGTACCCGGGTACGATATTTGGTTACATTATTTTATTAAGGTGTTAACGACATATTAAGTCTTACTCATGAGCAATTGTTCATATTTTGTTAATTTGTAATGACTTATTAGCTATTGGCTCTTCACCAAACATCCAAAAATTCTAAGTTTACGATACTATACTTAGTGGCTAATTGGAAATAGATAGGTACGGAAGGATGTTAACGGTTCATAATTTAAAGAAAATTCACTATATAGAAATACGAGAGTCAGTGTAAGTCTATATCAAAAGAAAATTGCACACTATAAAAAGTTTGCACTAGAGCTGAAAGAATTATTATAATTATTTAAATACATGAAATAGACAATAGTATAATACAGTGAACTAATTGACTTGGCAATGTGATACCCCGCTCTATATGTACCTATACTTAGGTTAGGTATTACCATGTAATCCTGGGTATTGTATCTTTAAACTTTAAGTATAAAAATGTAATCAAACTTCCAACTTTTAAGATATAATATTTTATACCTATTAGTATCTAACATATGCGTATAACAGATCGATAGTAAAAGTGTAATACGCTGTCTGCATCTCTTTGTTAGACCACTTCATTTATTATTTTACCAAAAGCTCCTATTAGAAGTTAGCATGTTCATTGATTTATACAAATAATAAAAGTTATTTTTTAATTAAAATAAATGATACACTATTTAGTATTTTTATTACAGGTACTAGTTTCTTATATTATTATGCATATGCATATGCATATATTGTGTATTATATAAATTTATTGCATTATTATTTATCTGATACGTTTATACATAGGCGCAAATAGAGGGGGGGCTTTAGGGGCTAAGCCCTCCCAAACATATCCTACATTTCGTTTTAAGCTTATTCAGTATTATCAAAATAAGGCTTTAGCCCCCCAAATCCCAAACGCTATTTGCGCCTATGCGTTTATAAAGTATTCTCTTAGGGAGGACGATAATACGATGTTGTAATTTTTAGTATCGATATAAAATTTAATTTCGTTGTATTGTATAAATAGAAAAGACTAATACGATTTATAGGTCATAGATGGATAGTTTTAAGAAAAATATAAACAAACATAAATTGAACACTAATGAACATTTTAATTATTATTTATGATACTAATATCCATTATCAATTGTCATCGTGGTTCGTATAGTTTAGGTCATGGTAACATTGTTTGATATGTTTATCATGAAAGCTATAAAGTTACGTAGTTATTTGATTTGATGAATTGATTAATTCGTTAGTGTGTACTTTATATGAAATGAAATGTATGCTTCGTAATTTTATTATATAACTCTATAAATATGAACAAATTATATAAGATTGTTAGCAATGTAAAATAATACAAGTACCAGTTTCTTTTTCAAAAATATGTTTTATATTAAAAGCAATTATCTGTGTACCTATATCGGTACATAAAAATATTAATTGATATCACTATATTGTAAATTTCAATAAAAAATCTAAATATTAAATTTATAGTTAATTTTTTTACCGGTTTTTCTATCTCATATGAATAATCAACAAAGTACATCACATAGTTGTGATATATTACAACTAGGTAATTTTTGTGTGTACCTATATCTATTGTTTTTTTTAAAACTATTTTTACCTGAACTGGTCACTAGTCCTGTACCGATAAACGGAAGTAGTAGATCATACTCTAAATTCTTGTCAATATGAACGGATGACTTCAAAATTTCCTGAAATAAAAGTTTAAAATTAAAACTTGACTTAGGTAATTACATTAATTTTTAATACACATAAACATATAGGCATATTATATATTTTCACAAGACAAATGTATGTTTAAAATGTACATCATTCGTAATTAGTGTGGCAATTTCAACCAGGTTTGATTGACAATTACAATGTTTAAAAGTTAAAAAAGTCTTCTTCAATATTTTGTGTAAATTTACCCAAACATAAGCCTAATGCCTATAAGTTGATACATTATCTTTTTTCAGTAATATAGGTATAAAGGATTTATTGATATTGTATAGTAGTTAAACAGTAATCACTTACGCTTTTTTTAGGCACCTATTAATTAACACAAGATTACTATTTAGTATACACTGATCACAACAGTTCACTAATTTTTTTGTACTACCTAATTATTAAAAAATAAAAGTAACTAAATTAAATTTACAAGTGCTTTAAGTGCACCTAATTTGCGAAATTATACTTATATAGGTAGTTAAAAAAATTATCTTTTGAATAGATACCTAATACCTTTATACTCGTACAACAAATTATAGGTACTTAATCACCAAAAATACAGTTCTTGTTTTTTTAATTGCATTTTTGCAAAATTAATTAATTAATTAATTAAATCTTGGTGTAATACATTACTTCAATAGAATATTTTCAAATTTACACGAAGATGTACTTGTGAAATGTATGGATTTAAATAGTCAATAGTAAACATAAATGAAACATTTTTTTTTTTTTTTTGTTTTTTTTATTCATTTAAAAGATTTCTATCCATTAACTTAATAAAAAAATGTTCGTATTAAAATAAATAATTTATCAATTACCTGAATATGATCAGCATCAGCCATTGCTATGAATGGTCGAAGACCAATCCATAGTTGATACGTGTCTCCAAATTTTGAATGCCATTCGAGTAAAAGTCTAAAGAAATCTATAAAAGAAAAATAATACAATTGATATTAGAAATGTATTTACATAGTAGGTATACTGCGTGAACAAGAAGTCTGAGAGTTTTGTAACCATGCAATAACTATTTTTAAAGCTTTTAAGTCAAATATGTATGTATATAGTTTGCACAATGCACTATTGGTATAGGTACAGGGGCAGATGTATACTTAAAAAAATGTATGTAAATACGTCTTCGTAATGATTTCAGGTTTAAATTATGTTATTCTTTTCTACATTTCCTATTATATCGGTCTAAACTGTTTTATATCATAACTGAATCATTCTTTAATTCGTGGTTACCACTAATATAT